>NC_049987.1:18032419-18050949 GCF_000003815.2 Branchiostoma floridae | reverse complement strand
GAGAGCGGGAGGGTGTAATTGATACCGGTGTAAACAACACTTATGATATTCAAGGTCACCAACAAAAGCGCCAGTAGGCTCGTTACATATTAATATACGAGAGAGTAGTTGCATTATGTGACAGACGAATAAATTACATGTAGTAATTTGGGTGATTTGGTATAGGGGAAGTTTTTGCACAAAATGTGGAGAGAAGTACCACATTATAGATCCAGTGTACACTGCATCAAAGGTACATAAAGTCTGTTTTGTTTTCCTAAGATCAGTTGCCCTCAATATGCTGTAAAATACAACAGGTTTTTCATAAAAGCAACAGTTGCCATGTAAAATCTAGATCTGGCTTCTTTTGGCTCCACCCCTAGACTTGTTTCCATTTTTGTACTGAACACATATGCCAAGTTTCATGCTTTAACCATAATTTGAGCAATTTTTGCACCAATCCCCTAGACAATTCCCTGTGAAATTAGGAATTTTTAGTTTCTTTGAATGGGCGTCTGAATGGGATCGTATGTTTTGTCTAATGACGAATCGGCGGCTGGATCTTAGGCTACCAATCGGCGGCCAACTTCAGCCTCGTGCACACAGCCCTTTGCTGTGAGCACACAGATCCTTCGTCGAGCACGCAGCCCCTTTGCTGTGAGCACACAGCTCTTTCGCTGTGAGCACACAGGTACTTCGCTGAGCACACAGCCCATTCGCTGTGAGCACACAGCTCCTTCCCCGAGCACACAGCCCATTTGCTGTCAGCACACAGCTCCTTCGCCGAGCACGCAGCCCATTCGCTGTGAGCACACAGCTCATTCGCCGAGCATGCAGCCCCTTCGCTGTGAGCACACAGCTCCTTCGCTAAAACAGGTTTTGTCCCAATGGTCCTTCGTAAAGATTTTGCCTTTACATCTGCTTGTTGATAAGGAGGTAAAGGTCAATGTTATTCGTTACCTTGCATCATTAATGAACAGACAACAGCAATCCTAAAGAGAACGCCAAACGGACACCACAAACCTTTTCGTTCCCGGCGGACAGAGGCCTCTAGACTTATATATAAGTGGGACGTACTAATCTTCGGTACGCAACTGACCTAGTTATGACGTCACGTGCCAGGGTTGGTGACCTCACGACGCGGCAGCTTGATGGCGACGGAGCGCCCCCTAGCAACCCACCGTTGCGGTGCAGACTCTCAATTTGGATGAATGGGACCCATACAACGCTGGGTTTTGTGTAGTCAGGCGATTTTATCCATAGCGAGATTGTTCATAGCAAGGTCATCAGACCACAAGTAACCAACACTGAACTATTACGAAGTTTGATAATATGCGGTACTGCAGATAATATTAGCCCCACCAGGCTCAGTGAATCGCTGGTCAAATAGTAGTAGTCAAATAGAGTCAACAGTACGATATGAACTGACTCCTATGGTCGGCCGACTCCCCTAGCGTACTATTGACTCTATTTGAACTGTAGTCCGTGGAGCCTGGTAGAGGCTTATTAAATAAGATAATAATATTTCGTCATATGTGAACTGTTTTGTTCTGATGAAGGCCCGCCAATATCATTCTTTTACCTCATCATACTTCTACTGTTCCACAGGATGAGCTTGACTACACTGATTTCCTTTGCGTGGTAGAATGATCAATTTATATCAAGATGCTTATTGTTTATAGCTTATTCAATCTACGGTCATGATAGTATACGTATCAGTTTCTATAGTGTAGTACAAAAGAAGAGTAGCTACAATGAAATTGTATGTTGTCAAGCTAATTGTGGACCTGAATAAGATAGAAGTGAAAATTGAAATATTGTACTAATCGTCAAAAAGACAAACAACGCAGAATACCCCTTTAATCCATTTTATTATCTTCCTTGCAAAAGCTGATGACGAATTCCAGCATAGCACCAAACTGCAACATGTAAGTACTAGTGTAATACTTAAACTTAATGTTCTATCATAATCTAATTTTATAACTGTTGTCACGGTAACTATACAATATTCTACGTCATCATTGTTGGTTAAATGCTACAGTTATACCAAGCATCAACAGTATATCAACTCATCATAATCGATAAGCATTCTAGCAATTGCTTTTCGCTTTCTACTGTACGTAACATATTTGCATTGTACGTTTGCGATTGAAGTGTCATATCAATTTTCTTTGCAAAAAAACTATTATTTTTCTGAATCTATTAGCCACTGTACTTGCATCGCTGTCTTACCATATTGTCAAGCGAAATAAATGTAAGTTGATATCTGATTCTAATGCCTTTGCCTGCATTCTTTTACATGAAAACAATGATTCTAATATTCTTGTACTAGAGCTGATATCAAATCTCTGCAACCTTTACTAGTTCCTAGCTGAATTTGATTCAAATTTTTTTGTAAAATCTGTCACAGCAAAGGCTCATATCTTTAGCAATGAATAACGTACGATCATCTATCTATCATATAGCCACAATATTAATGATATCACAAGTCTACTGTACCTAGATAATGCCAACGCTGACCATACTGCATTATGTAATGATGTTTCAACTGTAAGAATGTTGGTTGCCAATAGACCTTTTTAAGGATCGTGGAATCATGGGTAACGCAAAGGGTAAACAAAACCTTACCATCACGACGCGCATGCGTTATGCGTTCTGACACGTTGTCATGGTAACGTTTTCACTTATCCCTTGCGTTACCTGGAGTTCTCTGTTTTTCATCCCCAAGCAGATGTTTGGAGTAAAAATTGTAACGTTTTTCATTGTGTTAGTAGCTGTAACAAAGTCTCCTTAGGGAGACAGAAATGTACCACAGTTAAAACAGTAACAATTGTGCCTCCCAATATCTGCTTGGAGATTACATTTTTTCCAGGATGCGTATATTTTCCCATGAGGCCAGCTAGATCGGGAAGCTAGGGCAGTTTATTCGGTGTCTCAAGAAATTCATCCCGCCGATTTCCTATTAGCGCTCCGGGGAGTTTTAGCCCGAACAAAGTCTACCTACCTTTAACTCCTTTGGGCTTAAACTCCCCAGAGCGCTAATGTGAGATCGGCGGGCTGACTGCCTTGGATCCCCGAAAAAACAGATTGCGAGCTACCCCATTCTGTCTAACCACAGGGTACGTAGCAATCGGTGAGTCCTTTAACGTTGGGCCTCGCGGTTGGTGCAGTCCGGACAGAGGATGCGTCCTTCCTCGGCCGTGAAACCCTTCCCCACCAGAGAGGTACGGCACCCGGAACAGTTGAAACAGTCGCTGTGCCAGCTCTGGTCCTCGAAAGACACGAACTTGGTTCCACCATGACCTTGGAAAAAACGGAACAGGCCTATTTAGATCTAACTAGGAAATAGAAAGCTACAAAAACACAACAGGAATTGTTTGTAATGCATATACCCAGTAAACCTCCCAAAGACGTAAGGTTTGTGGACAGCACCAAACCTGCTTTAATTGACCCATCTACGAATTTTGGAGCTGGCAATTTCAGGAAAGGTTCTTGGCTATCGTATTTTGTTATGGAAATGGACTTTTAGTCATGTTTAATGTGTCCGACACACTGTGCAGTTAATGCAGTTTTGATGTGTTCATTTATTGCCTAGAGAGATTAAAGGTCATCAGAGTTTGTATCGAAGGTGATGTTTTCCATCTTTAGGAATCTATTCAAAATCACTAAATGGGCACCTAGAAATCGGACTTCTGCCAATGTGAATCTCCATGGACTAAAACTCAGGTAGGTGACTTTTAACTGCCTAAAGATAGTAGACTGTATTAGTGGAATGTGGTCTTACCAGTGATGGGCTTGCGGCAGTGGGCGCACTTCTTGGCGAAGAGGTCTCCGTAGCACTCGATGCAGTAGGGGCTGTGGTCCTTGGAGGTGAAGCGGTCTCCAGCCAGCTCCTTCTTGCAGTGGGTGCACAGGAAACACTCCTTGTGGAACGGAGTGTCCTTGTAGGTGATGCCACCATGCGCAATCACCTGGAAGTGCAGATACAGTTTCCATATTAATCATTGTGACAAGTGATATAGACGAGTGCACTTTGTCAAGGTAGAGTTTAACTTGTTCTTTCAGTGTCTACCTCTGCTAAAGAAAAGCATTACAGTTGTTCTTGCGGCCATTTTGGTCGTAGATTTTTTTTGCAACCAAACAAGTATTTCAGATCCTGCAGCTGTCTAGAGTACTTCTGGTGTGATCTTCATACTGTGATCATTCAAGCATAGTTTACTCTCCGTTTCTTTAAGGTGAAGAAGCTTGTAAATGTTTAGGAATGCCTTAGCAATTGGGCTTGCCTTATTCTGATTCACATCTAGTAAACTCGCTCGAAATTAATTTTGAGGTAAGAGGCGAAAGATATTTACGGTGCTCGCTGTTGAAACTCTTTCGTTGTAGTACAGTTAGTAAAAGGCATATGCACGGTTCCAATGGTTTTGCGTTGATTGTGGGTAAACCCCGAAAATAGAACCATTTGAACATTTACGGATATACAGGTTTTGCATTAACATCACAGTTATCGTGATTTTTTGGGTATCCATATTGGTGTGGTGATTGTTAAGAGCAATGGAATTTTCGTGTGTTTTTCGAGCGTACACTGCAATCCAACATGGCGTAGCTGACGTCACATGAAAAGCCTGTATGTAAATTGTAATAGAATAAAAGTCTTGCTCACCCTCTTGCATTTGTCGCACTTCTTGGCGAAGCGATCCTCGTAGCAGACCTGGCAGATGACGCCGTCGTCCTTCGGGACGAAGCTGTTGGTGCCGACGGGCTTCCTGCACTGGACACAGGTGAAACAGCGCTCGTGCCAGTTCTGGCCCTTATACTCCATCTTCTTGTCACCTGGAGTAGAATTATAGGGAACATGAGGAATATATTTATTGACACAACAGCACATCGACTTTCGTAAGGTCTGCTAACTAAAGCCACCTACCAAACGCTACCATAAGTAAAATTCTTGGTGCAGGTATAAACTTTTAAGTTTTTATTTGTAAAAGAATCATAATTTCCACCAAAACTGCACACGAAGTACATAACCTTCCGCTGACATACAATCGTTTTGCAATATATGATAAATTTTGAAGTTATAATTTATCATTACTATTTATATGTGAGCAAAGTTATACGCATATATATTGTAATTGGGTTTCACATTTAAAAAAGTCAATTAAGATCTATAGATAACAATACATATCTAAATAAGAGTTTGGAATTGTGTTGAGAACGACTAACTTCAGTGCCCTGAAGTGTGAACGACAATCTGTGTTGATATTAAGTTGCAACGCCTCTTGTGCGACTTTGACACATTATTTGTAGTTCATTGATTCCTTTGTACCCCTCACTTTAGAATTTAGTGTTGGAAATGTCAAATAATTCATGCAAAGGTAGCCGTGCGACTTTGATTTCTGTTTTGATACATGATTGACATCAACTCTTACATAAAGCACACAAAATAATGTATTGCTAAGCATTGAACAACTCCGTTTATATATAAAGAAATTTAGTGCCTTAACCTTTTTCTGATCATGATATAGACTAAGAACCAATCAAATGTACAATCGTGTATTTCCAATTACTATTGCAGCAAATATGATTTGTAGCAAAAATCAAATTACGTTTTTAAGAATGTTTTCTTTGATGATTTTTCGATGTGTATTTATTCCTGAACTACACTCTGCGGCACGTGCCTCTTTTTACAGAGTAAAAAGTGGGGAGGGATAAATTAGGCAACCTATTGGTTAGTTGATTAATTAAATGATTGATTGACATACCAAGGTCGAAGTGCTGCCTGCATGCGTCACACTTGCCTCCTTCCACGTGTATTAAGATTAAAGGGTAAAAAGTGTGGAGGGATAAATCAGGCAACTGATTGGTTGATTGACTAGAGAATTGAATGATTGATCGACGTACCAGGGTCGAAGTGCTGCCTGCATCCATCACACTTTCCCAGGAAGGTCTCCTTGTGGCACTGGGCACAGTAGATCTTGTCACCCTTCTGGGTGAACTGTTGGTCCACCAGTGACTTCATGCACTTGGAGCAGTTGAAGCAAACATCGTGCCAATGTTTGTTGTTAAAGGAAAGATCCTATTAAGAAAAAAAATGATAAAGAAAAAAAAACATTAATGACTTTGGCTAAGAGAGCTTAGGCTCTGTCGTGTTTAAAGGTAAAAACTAGGATGTGTAGACATATTCATAACATGTCAATGGGGGCACTGAGTAATCAATTTGGCTATTGTTTCGCGTGCTATGCTTATATGATCATAATATACAGTTGGTTGGTACATTGTTGCCTAACATGTATATATGGATCCAACAGATAACATGTATATTCAAATTAATAAAAATTAAAAGGGGAGGTCATATTGTGAGAGCGATTAACAGAAATATGTCAGGAAGTAGATTTTGCCGCACAATAATTATTACATTACACAGTGTTGCAGTTTTTAACAACGAATTTTAGAGGATATAAATGACGACCTTGTATATTAGATGAGTAGATTTGTTTTGACAAGGTTGTTTTGTATACGTCTTTGAACCACAACTCATGTGAGAATAATTATTGCTGGCTTCGTCCCAAAAGAGATTGACACTTTTGTGCAACGCCCAACGACATGGTTAATTAAACATGAAGCCATATATAAAAGAACCGTTTGTCAGTAGGCATCGTGTTCTTGTGGGTTTTTTTTAGGAGAAGGGGGAGCTTTAAAATAAGGTGTACAAGGATGAACAGTATAATAAACCACAAAGATTGAAGATTACCCTTTCATCGTTCGCGCTGCTGCTTTGTTGAGTGGAATTCTGGGAAACATTGAGGTGGGAGGGGGCAGCCTCTAAATCTTACATTTCAAGAGGAAAACCACATATCTAAACATGTGGTAACTAGACACAAATCAGCCTAAAGAACCATTTTCGGATGTTGCGATGTCAAGAAGTGGAATTCTGGGAAAATTCGAAGTGGGGAGGGGGGCAGGCTAATATTGACTTAGACCAAGGGCGCCATTTTGTCCTTGAACTCACCTTCACGTCAGTGCCGATCTTCTTGTGGCAGTGCTCGCAGGGGAAGGCGAACAGCTTCTCGTAACATTTCAAGCAGTAGTGGTTGGACTCGCGGTTGACGTAGCGGTGTCCAGTCAGACTGTTGTCACAGTTGCCACAGTTAAAGCTTGTGCTCTGCCACATCAACTTACTCATGGTTCCGGTGTATGTGGCGTTGCGAACGACAAGCCTGTGTTCGTAAATATTTTATGAGTTAATCCTTTCTGTTGCGTGATCAGACAGTGAAAACCGTATGAAGTTGAATGTGTCTGTTGTAATATTTGAAATATTGAAGAGCAAAAGTGTATCCGTCCTCAAACAAATACTGTATACAGGAAGCTTAGAAACAATTAAGATGTAGACAGCTGTCTTCAATGTAATTGTACAAGGAGAGTAGAGACAATTAAGATTTAGACAGCAGTCATTCAATGGAATTGTACAAAGAGAGTATAAACAATTGAGACTTAGACAGCTAGCTGTCATTCATTATAGATATGCAAGTCTGGAATGTTTGGAAGAAAAACGCTTTTCTCAGGTCACTTGTCGGGTCACTTTGCATTCACTCTTGTCATAACTTGTCTTATCAATTGTAAACAAAGAAAAACTAACTATAAACGGAAATCATATTTTATAGCTGTCTTTTTAGATTATTTATATTAAAAACTTACAAGATTGTTATAATTAAATATTTTTTTTCAATGAAAGCCAATAGAAGCACCGATCAGTTGACTGTATACAGCCACACCTTTAATTATATCTCAAATCACACCCGACACTTTGCGTTTTGTAATGCCCATCCCTCATTCCTTTGTTGCGTGTCTTCTGGGTCTATTCGCACAATACATTTTGAACTCTGATATTTTCAGAAAGATTATCTGGTTTCAGTTGGAATGGCATCTAAATCTAGTACTTGGTTTTGATGTGTACTGTAAGTCGTGAAAAATTCGCGGTGTTTTAAATTCGTGGTTTCATAAATGACACCAGCTACCGCGAAATTACCTCACCGCGAAAACACATTTTTGACAGTAAACAATTTCGAATTCAAGTCTATTAACTTCAAGAATAGTGACAAATTTATTATAAACAGAATGAAAATTTCAACCACATTGTTTTAACTCAACTCCCTTTGTTCCTTGGAGGCTACGTTGAATGAATCTCTTTAGATTCTTAGGGCACAACAAAACGGATTAAGTCATGCCTGAAACCACATACACACACCCATCATTTATCGTTCTTGAAGGCCCATCCTAAATTCCATTGATACAATCACCTTAGTACAGATATGTCTAAGATAATAAGAGTCTTCAGGTATAGATTTAGAAGTCTAGGTCTATCCACATGATCGATTTAGAACTCTGACGCTTCAAATATGTTTAGTATCAGTGGAAATGATGTCTGAAATTTGATTGGTCACCTTAGACATTACAATAATGATTGGTAAATTTAATAATGAGTTTTTAGATAATTTCATTAACCATTGGTCTCTCGTTTCCATGATGTCTGTATAAAACCAACTACAATGTCACAAATGTCGTACAGCAATTACTTTCAGTTATATAAATAAATAATTATTAAAGTGAAGAAAAAGTCACTGACCCCTATGATTCTAATGACAAGTAAAGAGGCAACATCTGCGAGCAAACGTGGTATATTTTACTCATTATACCTTTCTCATGCAAGTAAAGAACAATAAGGGCCTACATATTGGAAACGAATGTGTATGGGTTCAAATTACTTCCATATCATGTCATTTCTTGCGAAATAGTTGAAGAAGTGTGATAAATGTAATATATTTCACTTCCCTTGAGGGAGTGAAATATAAAGTAGGCACAATGCCAACAGTGCCAATTTAGGCGGGAAAATCCTTACTTTCACGTGATCAACCAATGAAACAACATTTTCTTGATCTTTTCATCTTCTAATTTTAAACGGAGGATTTGTATGAAAGAAGCTTGACACTTTCCTTTGTACAATGTTTATTTGATCAGCCACACCTGTCTTATACAGGTATGCTATTGTTATATCTACCACACCTTTACTGTGACATTCACTATCAGTCTAACCTAGACCTAGCTATAAGGCAATTCGTTGACGATAATTTTGTATAGAACTTAAAACTGTAAAACAGAGGCAGTGTATGAAACGTTTAGACGCACCAGAGGGCCGCGTAAGACTGGTTTTGAAAGCTTTGAGTCCTAGGATGCCATATTTACAAAGCCAATACTGTCTGTACCACCTTGCTACGCAAACAGCAAACACACCCACAAAATTGACCCCAAAAACCGTTCAGGGATTCAAACAGTCACTACCATATTGTAGCACTGACCATCCGTGCTCCTACCAAATACACGCATGCTAAAGACAGTTTTGAACAGTTTCTGACAGAAAAGAACACTTACCCAGCAGATCTTCAAGTCAAGACGTCTTGCCAAAGGCCTTTCTTGCCGTTATAAGACGGCTCGAGGGGTTTCGCCCTCCGATTTTAGACTAGGCAAAACCGGTTTATCTAGTCTTCTTCAACCCGCCTAAGATAACGGGTCAACCTCAATACCGGAATCCAAAGGAATCCACAGGAAGCCAAAGGAAACCACATGAAGGAGTGTATAATCTACTGAAATACACTACGTTTTGATGAGTAAACATAGCAAGTCACTATATTTTGGCAAAGAATAATCTACATATGGCCATGGAATAAAGAAATCGTCAGAAAATTCCTGTGGATTTCGGTATTGTAAGGCTGCTACAAGATAACAAGATAACAAGTACAGTTGACCTCACACACAAAAATGGCGACTATGTAACGAATCCGTTCTAATACTGCATGTACTTATAAAAGACTTTACATCAAAGCTATGTCTCAGTCAGAAATGTGATTTTTTTCAAGGATATTTCTCAAAATGATAATGTGCGTTCTTGAAAAATAAGAACCCTCCTTTGCACTTGTAAAATGGTCTGATCCAATTAGACAAACTGCAATGGGTGTGTCGATTTTTAGACTACAGGAGATTTGGGTGTGCCATAGTTTAGACTAGTCCACGTCACTGTTGCTAAGACTCGCCCATTTCTTTTGCTCGAAAATATTTTTGTCGTCAAGCAAATTCACAAAACAGTTTGGCGGCTAAACCTGACCCAACGGGTCAAAAATTATTTTTTACACGTGTGAATACGAATTAACTGCAAAGCATACAAACTTATCACACATTATGGTATTATTAGGCCAAGATTTGTCAGATTTTTTTATTTACTAAAAAAGCAATTTTACGGTAACAGTAACACGTACACTCTGTTAGAATAGAAGAGTCTATTGTTAAATAACAAGATTTGTATATGTGCATGCTGACATGACCACACGTGTTGACCTTTTTTGGTAACCTCACATTTTGCCATGAGTACACGTACACACCACACCTGCGTGATTCAGAACAGGTGTGGTCTGACCAGGTGATGGTGTTTATGTTTTTACTGGCATTCGTTCATGTTTCATTGTTGCAACTTGATCTTTTTCAAACTACAAAACGACCTAACGTTAGTATATAATGAAACGAATAAAGCTTTCACTCCTTTTTTAGCATGTTAACAAATCTTTAAACCTGTTTTATTCAAAACGCACTGAATTGGAGTTCACATCATGTAAACAGAACTGGTCACATACTAAATATCGACACTGTCTACCGCGACGTGTTTTTCTATTTTTATTGTTCACACACACCAACACACACACGCACCAAACCAAAACATAGACAACATTCTGACGAAGATAACTAGTAACGTTAGGTATATTCATTCTAAGGGGGTGTAAAATTATGGGTCGGTATATCTTTTATTCGTGATTATGAAGCGACAATCAAAATATCATTAACTTATTACGTATTGTATAAAACGATATAATGCAGTGAAAAATTTGCTTGTCAGGATAGTGACATAGATTTCTACTTTATATGTCTGATATACAGACATAACGTTACATATCTATATATCTATTTCTGGTCACTATATCTATAAAAACCTGGTCGCAGACACTCCTGTACATGAATGAACATATCTATCTCTCTATTGTAGTCCCTTTGTTAAAAGAAAAACTGTAAACGACCGCAGTACAGACAATAGCCAGACACGTATAATGTGTTATACTTGTATACTTTTTATGCTATATGTGCATTAAATCTCTGAGGTCGCTATCCTTTGCAAACTCTGATCTCTGAAACTCTTCGCGACACTTGCTCAATTTGATATTCCTGAAGTAACATCCGACATCCTCCATTGGTAGATCCGAATTCAAAATCCCCCACAGGACGTGCCACTTTGCGGTTAGGCCAATCAAAAGCGAGCTTTCCCGCCAAGCGAGAGGGACCCGGATGTTATTGGTCACCCTGGAAACGGCCTGACGAAAAAGGTCGTCTGCGTCAAAGCGAGATCGCGCGTTCAACCGTTTGTGGTCGGACGGGTCTCCACTGACGTAATAACTTTTGATGTTGGTGTTGTAGTAATACGATATAGCCACAACATTCGATTCATCGTGCACTAAGTAGTCGCATTTAGCCATCAGCAAAATGTCTGTCAAAACCTTCTCTCCTTCTTTCTGCGATCTGCAATGTTCTCCTCGGCAAGCGCTGATATTTAGGACTTTGTTGTCTTTAAACTCTGCCTTAAATGCGTCGATAGCTTCATCCGTGTCCGATGCTAGAAATATGCGAATTTCTCTACCAGCGTGTGTTGCAATGGCGTCGTTTATGACGCGTTGTACGACTTGAATGAACTTGTGTAATTTGGGACTTCTTTGCTGAAAGAAGTTCGTCATCTCTTCACTATGGCCCTTTGAAAGTCGTAAATGGACACCTGTGGATGAAATTGTAAATATTTATGTGTCTGATACAAATAATTATTTTGTCTAGTTATATGAAACGACTATTATTTCGGTGCACACAAAATCTTAAGACAAGCGAGACAAAACAAGTCGATGAAAAAAAAATCGTTGAAGTTACTGGGTACATTGCATGTTGCTACTCTCCAAGCAGAGGTTAGGATCGTTTTTATCGGGCTTTCTATTTTGTATCGTATCTTGTATTAGAAAGCCCGATAAAAACGACTAAAGACCGTTAAAAGACAGCCGGAGCCAAACCTCTGCTTGGAGAGTAGCATGTTGCCCGTACGTCGTATTCTTACATGAATGATTCTCAGCGTTCTATGTTTTTTCTTACATGAAAGACAAAGAGACTTATGTAGCAAAATTTGCTTGAAAAACGGTCAGCACTAACCTATATTAACGTATCCCTCCATATGGTTGCGGTAGAAACTATTGACAACATTTTCAACTCGATCGGCTGGCTTCAGGTAACCGGATATGACGTAATTGGCAAGCGCCCGAGTCTCTGCCGTGATTGGTTGCCAGAAGTTCGTCACCTTGCGTTCCATGTCAGCAAACCGGAAATCGTCCAATTCACCTATTGCACCCGGTCGAGTCAGGTACAGCTAAACAAATGAAAAATAGTGAATAAAGACTAAAAAAGACTAAAATAAATTATTAATTGATTGCGACCCCCAGCAAAAAGAAATAAATAGAAAAATACAATAAAAAATGATAGCAATCCCAATCAACGTAGAGTCAAGAGTTAAATGTATTTAATACAAACCGAATACTACCGAATACTTGCCGAAGATTACCGAAAACATATACCGAAGATTACCGGATACGTACCGAAGAACTGATAAACAGAGGCGTAGTAGGCGCCACGCACACTCTGGTCCCAGCTGTTTCCTCTATGCCTTCATTTATCGCTAAGGACAAAAAATAGATAATATTTGTCAGCTTGAACTTTTTGTATACTCATGACAAGCTCAAATCAGCCAACAAAATGTTGGTACGGAACTTATACGTAGTACATACGGACTTGAATATTCGCACAAGTGTGAGGGGTATTCATTCATATTTTTTTCATCAGGCGTTTTACCTTTGAAAAACCATGTCCAATAGTTCACGTCAGATCCAGGTGGCCCACAATAATCACAGTCCGTCCAAATGACTGTTGGAACAAACCCTCGCGCCTGTATGAAATAAATGGCAATTTTTAGCATCACACCCATCTATAGACCAGAGGTTTTGTCCATTCTACCCAAATAAGATCGAAGACGAACGTCACTTTATTATGGATTGTTCACGATAAAATGACAGACGCACAGAGCTGTTCACATTACTTTCCGCTTCCTCTAAATAATTTGTTACTCTCTGTTCGATAGACAAATTCAACTACATGCTGGGAGGCGACAATCCACACTGTAGGCAAATATATTCAGGGATGCTTTTACCTTAGAACCAACAGTGTAAATGACATGACATGCTAGACCCAATATATTGACTTATTCATATCCGTATGTTTTGTTAGCCCTTATTGTTATGTTAACTAATATAGTATGTTGTTAAGCTTTATCCTAAACCTCTATTTTGTGCCTTGTGCAATAGTTGTTGCCATACATTTTATCATGTACAATCGTCGTGCAATAAAGTTCTATATAATGACACACCAGAAGGATGGTAACCACGCCACCTATCGGATTCGTTTATGAACTGCCGAGGCTCATTTCCCCCCTCATTTACGTATCAATTGGTTTTTCCGTAGGACTTTAAGAGCACACAAAAATGTTTTTATTGGAAAATAGATATCTATACCACGAAGAATATAATATTTCTATGTTCAATATTTTTTGACATTAAACAAAAATTACTAAAAACATTACCAAACATGTTGTGATTTCGTCTATTGTCTGCAAAACAAGAGAAGCAAAACCGATTCCGTCACAGCTTCCGAGGGAGGACTCGATGACGCAAGCAATTTCTGTGTTCTGTTGACCGGTGTTGTGGTGGATGGCAACTGGTTTCATAGTTTGTAGGTAGGCATTCGTGTACCATAAGTCTAAAAGAAAAAAATGAATACATGCATTTATCGATGCTGAATTCTCGCTGGGTAGGGCATCTCAGTTTTTTGTTCTTCTTCTTTTTGCTTTTGGACAGATGAGGACAATGTGGCACTGCACTGAAATCAGCTGCAGTAACTTATATCAAAAGTACCACATACCAGGGTTGTAGCCAGCCTGCAAGCAATTTCATCCCCTCAATTTTGGATGGAAATCCTATCAAGCACCGAAAGCAAGAGACGTCGCACGACGTTCCTAGGAGGGTCCGGTGTCCCTGACATTTTTATATCTAGACCCTCTGAAACGCTATTTTCTATTTCAACGGCATCTGTTTTGGTAAAAAAAGCTGCCGACAGAAGGTCTTGGAAGAAACTTACAGTCGCCTGCGTCGCAGCCGACCAATGATGATGATTTAAGATTTTTTATATCTTTACATATCAATTTTTGTCTGTCACAGGGGACGGAATGGGCAACATATTTTTTCGTCCCCAGGTGCAAAATTCCGTCAAAGGACGGAAGGACGGGTGCTGGCTACAACCCAGCCACATACACAGTATAGACAGATGGTAAAGGTAGTCTTCCTTTTACCTTCTTGACGGTACCCATTTTTACACCTAGTTGAAGTAAGAAAGGTCGTGTTAAGTGCCTTTCCAAAGGGCACAACGTCGGGGGCACGGCGAGTATCGAACTCGGAAACCCTAGATTCCGAGTCGAACGCTATACCTGTCATGCCACACACGATACCACCGATTGAGGTTGCGCCCGTCTTTCAAAGAGACCTTAAATGGGGCCAAATTTATAACAATTTCTATCTATACCATAAGATAATTTCTTCAGTGTATACGTATTGTGTTAAGTATGGTCTGTTGTACCTTACACGAAGAAAGTAAACCAAATCGAAACAAAAAGGATAGAATATAGAACCTAATCGCTACGGCACTGCAAAGATTACATTATATAGCACAGACAAATAGGATGTAAACCGTGAAAATTATTCAAAAAGCTCAGTGAATACTTTTACCGTCTGCAACGTTGAAGCACCTTACAGGAAAGAAGACCAGAATCAACGAAGTCACCAGAAACAATTGTCGATGTTTTAGTAGAATTTTGGTTCTAAAACGTAGCTGAACTTTGCACAGGACCTGCATAATGTCTAGAGTTTAGAGACGACTCTAGTGAACACCCAGAAATGGCTTCTTACCGTCTGCAACTTTTAACATGCGACCTGCGATGTTCATATATCTTACAGCAAAGAAGACCATAATCATTGTAGTCACCAGTAACAATCGTCGATGTTTCAGCAGCATTTTGGTTGGAAAACGCCGGTGCAGTTTGCGTAGCCGCTCCATAATGTCGAACTAGTTTAGAGTAGGTCTACCCACCGCACAGAAGCTTGTCCGACTGGGTACTAATTATTAGTTGCAAATAACGCCTTGGGAAATAGAAACGGGCCTTTTGAGGGAAGGTGGTAGTTAAGGTAGGGACTGACAAAAGACAGATGTTTTTTCTGACAGGAATACAATATTAAATGCAACTTGTAGAGTTGCTCAATGCTATCCACATAGAATTCACGGGAAACGGCCGGGCTACTTCGTGACTAAGAACTAAACGTAGAGCATCGTTCATCTCGGTCTGATTCTGATTCTTCGAATTCTCTTTTTAGTTCTTGGCGCATTCCTGTCGATTTTGGTGATTTGTCTGGCATATTTCTTATTTTTCCTGATTTGTAATATATAGGACTCAATACACATGACTTGATGACTATAGATAGCATACTTTGAAGTGATATTACACTATTACCCCTATGAAAATTCGGTTCATTCCCAATCTATTCCATGCGATAAGTAACTGGCTCAAACGACAAAAATATGCCACTTGTCTCCATAGTTGTCTTGTTGCTGTTGTTACAGTATGAACATGTATCTCATCGGTAACATTCACTTATGTACTATTCTTGACAACATCCATTGTTGCACAAAAAATAAGAAGCACAATATATAATTTTCTACACTTTATATTCACTTTATTGTTGTGAGAATGATATCATGTACATGAAAGGCTCATGTCGCTAAAACATAGTTCTCGTCTCACAGAGAAGAAGGTAAAAAGTTTACTATTTGCAATCAGTAAAACAACAGTGCTAAAACCATCACAAAATACAACTAAGAACTAGTTAGATTACCGCTAAGACAGAGACGATCAGGTGATAGTATTTCCTCGCCATGTTATGAGAGTTGTTTTCTAGCTTAAGCCTTTGATTAAATATACATCTACTAATAGCATTCATATTTTTTACATTCATAAATGTTATTTTCACTGCAAATCTTTCATCTCTAAGCAGATACGAAGCATAATTGTTTAACGACCTTTTTTTTCAAAATTTGTACACGGACATGGGCAATGTATGGGCAAGAGAACGTTGTACACTTATACATTTATTACCACAATATTTGCTTGGTGATTGCTATTGCATAATATCGTCATAAACAAATTTATAAAATGTTCCTTCGCTAGAGGATACAAATCATCAACCTAAACATTACATAAAGGAACACTGTTAACGGTATGCTTGCTGAGATCAATGATGCAGGCGAAGACCGTCCAATAAGTTGGCGCCCAAACACGAAACAGGGACAGGGCAACTTGGTCAAATTCTTCACCGATAGGTTGAATCTCAGCCATAGCTCTTCATAATCTGACACATTGTATGCTTTACCATACGAATCACCACCATACATGCCGTCCCCATTGCCTTGATCGTCACCGTTGCCTTGTTCTCCATTGATATGTTTACCATTGTTGTTTCCCTGTGAACCGCCATCTTGCGAATCCGTTTCATTGCTTCCATGGTAGCTAGTGTCATTCAGGTACACATTGGTGCCGTTTGCAAAAGTATCTATTCCATCTATTCCAGAATCTGAGTGACCGTTGTCGTTTTCGCTGTCCCCCGTTTGACCATTACCATTTTCGTGGTCACCTGTTTGACCATTGCCGTTTTCGCTGTCCCCAACGTTCTGCGATTGTCCATTTGACTGCCCTCCCTGGCCTTCGGTGTCACCACCGTCGACGCCTGCAAGAGGCTGCGACGTTGTGCTGTGATCAGGAAGAACTGAAGCACAGAACAGAAGTAACAGATAACAAAGCATGTGAGAAACAACCAGAGTGATCTTGTTCTAGGTACAGTCTTGTTTACAATAAGTCTAGGCGATTGGTGCCAAAATTGTGCAAAATGTGGTAAAAGCATAAAACTTGGCACAAGTGTTCTGTACAACACTAGAAACGATTCTAGGGGTCGAGAGGGGTGAAGCAAATAGAAACCTGCTTTTAGATGGCAACTGTTGCGTTTGTATTATTTTAGTGAAACGTAATCTTACGTAGTCTTAAGAAATGTATCTTTGTGTGTGTGTGTGTGTGTGTGTGTGGTGTGTATGGTGTGTGTGTGTGTGTGTGTGTGTGTGTGTGTGTGTGTATGTATGTATGTATGTATGTATGTATGTATGTTTGTATGTATATAGTGCGTTTGTACATGTTTGGATATTTGGATATGTGTATGCAGTGTGTCTGTATTTGTGTCCGCGTTTGCGTTTCTGTGTGTTTGTGTTAATTAGATACAATCCGATATGTAACTTACTGCAGTTAGCCGGGTCCTCGTCGCTCCCGTCCGTACAGTCGTCCCACCCATCACATGTGAAGAAGGCGGGATAACACAGGTCATCACAGAAGAACTCGTCTGCCGCGCATCTAAAAGCTATCAAACAAACAAACAAACAAACAAACACAAACATACATATATACGATCTCTTAGCTGTAATGCGATTTATAATTTTTTTTCCAATTCCAGATATTGATATTCAATATTCTTACGTAATCTAACATACAAAATTATATTGGGTTAACTTGAATAGAAGTATAGGAGGTAGACCACAGCTGATATCTACTACGTAAAGCCATAACTATCTATCTTAAGATATTAACTTAGTTTCATATGAAAAGTTGTATTTATCACATACAAGGCCCTTCTCACAGACCCCACTAGAACAAAATTAACTGCCTTGCTTTGAATATCTGAGTACATGGATCAGTGGCGTCATCATTTCGTGTCTTTACGTTGACACGTCATCAAAAGTTACCTACCACAATTCTCTTCGTCACTTCTGTCGGAGCAGTCGACCAAGTTGTCACACACGGACTGACGAGAGATGCAACGCTTGTCGTTGTTGCATTGAAACTGGTCCAGTCTGCAAGCTGCAATTGAAAACAATACAATGGAGATCTCATACCAATGTTAAAAGTTTAGCTGTTCTGTAAAATGTTTAGTTTATATATTTTTGTGAGTTTCTCGATAAGTCTGTCTATTCCTCTTTAAATGAACAAAAAATTTGAGAAATAATATGTCATCAATTTCATGTGCATTTTCAGCTTTCAATGGTAGTCTTTTTTAGAACAATCTTGGTACTCCAACAAATAATAGAGTAAACTGAATATCACAAATGGTGTATATAAAAAAAAAACAGGAATAGTATCCACTGAAAGCTTCATACCCCCTTCACATTAGGCGCGATTCGATCGGACGACGAGTCTGCGAGCTCTAAATCACGAGGAGGCATGACCCTGACGG
>NC_049987.1:18009971-18032232 GCF_000003815.2 Branchiostoma floridae | reverse complement strand
CTCCTCGTAAATTAGAGCTCGCAGACTCGTCGTCCGATCGAATCGCGCCTAATGTGAAGGGGGTATAAAAACGACGATTATATCGAAGGTTTGCGGGACAAGTACCTTTCACAGCGGATTGAGCGGTACTCTTCTCAAGCGATGCGCCGGTGGGCGGAGTAACCCGAGTGATGCGACTCACAAGGGACGAGTGTCGCGCATGCGTCCGCCCTGGCCGAAGAGAAGCTGTTACTTCACCGCCGGATGCTGTTGGTAGTTGCGGGGTTATATGCCTTCTAACAGTAGTTGGCATAGGCGTTGTCGTTGGTGTAGTTACAGGTATAGTTGTCGTTGGATCTGGAAGATAATATTAGACCGCAATTTTAAAACAGAAACTAGTGCCATATATTGCAGATAGCCATAAAAACATTGAATAGAAATACATAATTTCGAAATCAACTTGACCTCCTTTTCAATCACAACAATGTTTCGACAACGTGCAGTATATAGTAAATAAATGCAAAGATAGTGCGATAGCATTCTCTTTCCAGGCCATCCACTAATATGTAGTATGATTCGTCCTTCTCCAGCCAATCACGTCACCACATTTGGCCAGGATGTAAGTTAAAACGTAATTGTGTAGTAATTTCCCATCCAAGACCAGAAAGAGATTTTGATTGGTTAACGGATAGCCCACGTAAACGCAGCGAGAATGACTTGTAGCAGGCAATTTCTACAGGCGCAGTATCGGGGGACTTGAGATGTTATAGGATATAACTCTAATTCACCTTTAACCTATATCCTTTGTTCTAAAAACTGGACATCTAAGCCTATTAAGTAAACAGGCGTTAATTTTACTTCAAAATACCGCAGTTTGAAATCACCGTCCATCAACTGAATATCTTTCATATGTCGAGCTAAATACCCTGTTCAAGAACATATAAAATATAACGGATATAGGTTACCATGCAGACAAATGTAAACTAACTAGCATTACGTTATGTACTTACTACAGTTGGGGATCGGACAGAAGTCCCAGAATGAATGTTCGCTATCATGAGGGTTGATGACGAAGCACAGCGGTCGCGGGTAGGAGAATGGGTTCCTGCAGTAGTTCTCCTGGAGGTCAAACATCTGGTAGTCACCGGGTCTCATGATGACCTTCACCTATATTGATAGATTTATTACAGAGAGTTGATTTGCAAAATCATACCCGAAGGCTAATTGCACATAAAGTCTCGGAATAAGGTAAAGTCATTCAGTAGATAACATTAGTTTCTAATCTACTATAAGGTACTGCGTTTATTACTTTAGGGTTTGACTTGTCTTCTTCTTTTAATGCAGTGGTTAATTACTTGTCTCACTTTGTGTAAAATGACTGGGTTTTGTGCTTGGAGTAAAATGTAGCCTTTTGCTGATCTCCTAAATGGTAAAAGCTCGCTGAAATTGAGGCAATAGTTTGAAATAATCTGTTTCTTTCGGTATCGCAGTGAGGGCACTGACTAATAAAGTGCGTTTCATTTTCCACTGCACATTTATTGGACAGTATTTACATAATCAATCGGGTACAGGTAGCTTTTAATAACGACCCATTTCTATTTCTAATGAGTGCGCACTAATTAGCACTCGATGTAATCTGTGTCTCTGTTATATTTTATCTGACCCTGACCTCAATGAAAAAAACAAACTGTATGCCGATTCGAGCTTCTCGTGAATGAATAAACTAAGGTTGAAGCAAACAAATAAACAAACCATTTCATGGTCCCAGGACAGACAGTCGAAGCCTAGTTCGGTATAGTTCACACGGCCCCGGTATGACTCTCCTATCCCTTCGTAACACTCTCTGTACGGGTCGACTGAAACGTATCACAAATGTCTTATTTACTCATTATCAAATATCTGCAGAAGTATGGTGTAGAAGTAACAATGGAACCATACTGGTTACATTAGCAGAAGAAACTGCAAGGGCCAGGCCTATGGAGTTGAATGGGTCATTATTACGTGACTGTGTTTATGAAATAGAAATTCAAGTGTACCTGACAACTTCAAGGTTTAACCATTCATCATGGCGGACGATAATGACGTCATAGTCGGTCGAGTGCTAACACAAACACCGTCTGTCACCTTCCTCAGAATTGCAACATAGGTGTCACTGATTACAGATGTTTTTGATAGCCAGTATCTTTCCTTCCCGTTTTATGTACAAGTGTCTTGCGTTTTTGTGACAGTTGTAATTCTAACATTAGATCGTTTTTATTCAGCTAAATGTCTCTAGATCATCACCCCGTACAATAAAGCATTAGGAAATAGTTTTCTTTTTGGACTTTGTTGACTTCAAATCTAAGTAGCTCTTGTTATCGATTGATAAATGGAATTCTTATGTCTCCAATACTAGATATACAAAAGAAAATACCCCAAAGGACTAGCTCCAACAGTCTCTGTTCCCTTAAGAGTTAACAAATGTCGATACAGCTATGGATCCAGTCATTTGATTCCAAACTACTTGTCAAGAATGAGAGTACTTTATTATTATCTTGAACTTATTCTTTTGCATGGCGTGACATTGCAAGTGTAGCTAACCTTGGCTTTCACGAACATGCCGTATATAATCTCCTTAATGTGTCAATAAAACTAAAACAGATGCATATGACATTTCTCGTAGAAATTACGTCATCATTGCAAGCCAAGCAGCTATCGTTTTCCACATGACGTAATGTATTGACTTTAGAAGATTGGAAATTGCAAAAAGAGTTGTAGATTTTCACGCGGATGGTAACTTTGTGTGAGATGATCCCATTTAAATATAATACCGATATACAGTAGAAACCGCTTAATTGTATACAGTAATATCCGGCTGGTGCAATAATGCGAAGTTATCTAGCGGGGCAGCACTGGTTTGGGATCCCGTGCAGTTAACAGAAGTGTGCGTTAATCCGTTGTGCAATTAACTGGCTCCTACTGTAGTAGTACATACCGGTACTTGAAGGCTCCAAGCCAGCGTGTACAGACATGGCCGTAAGACAAAGTATGAAGAAGATCATCTTTAAAACGGACAGCATTATATTTCCGAGAGCTGGTGTAGTCACCCCATGGTTGTCAACGTTTTCTGTGGATAGTTAGAAAAAAAATCAGTATTTTATGTTTTTAAACTTCTTATTATGCCTTAATATCGATACTTTATTTCACATTAGATTCTAGTCCCTCGTGTATACATCTTTCTGTTGACGTTTTAATTGTACATTTCATATATTCATATTTTTCAGTGCATCATTAAGTTGTCCGTCATGCAAGACATGAACAGATATCGTGAGCAACCTAAAAGTCGGAATTAGAAAAGGGATTTAGGAGTTATGCTGTTTTCTAATTAATTGTAGGTTTCCAATGTAAAAACTAATAGCAACTGTAGAAATAGGATTTTTTTTAAATTGAAAAGGAGCATTTTACAAGATGCACGAATTTTATTCTTATTACGATATAGTATTGCAATTAAAACATTGTTTGGCTGTCATATTGTTTCATTTTCTCTCTTGAAACGATGGTTTCGCATACATTTAAGTAGAAAGCATTTTCCATAATCTAAATGCACCAGGAGTGATGTTCTTCTAAATTCAAACCTTGAGTAAACTGTGTCTAAAGTGCTTTCTAAAGTGCTAATTGAGCTTTTCACAGAATTTTGCTACTTCTTGTTTTAACCTTCGTATCTTCTTCCTGAATTTATGTTTGTCTTAAGCAATGTAGAGAAATAGTCAAAAGAAACCTTACCTGGTCAAGATGTGGAGTTTCTATAACACACCGCACGCTTCATGAAACAAGCCCTCCGCTACTACAATGAAATAAGTGTTCCCCCACAAGTATTGTCATCATTGAGAGCACGGTCGTCCCCTCAGTGCAATGGTAATGGTTAAACATTAATAATTAAATATTCCTGAATTGAACGTCATTATCCGTGTGGAATGGAGACTCGTTTTCCCAACCCGCATGGTCTTTGAAGTCGGAGAAACCAACCATAAATCAAACGGCCGTTAATTTGAAAGGTGAGCGGTGAAAAGGAGATGAAACCGTGGCCACTGTTTCCCCTCGGGACATCGCTCAAGGTTCTATGACGTCAGCTAGCCGAAGTTTTCTGAACACGCCATGTTTTTTTGTGAAAACGCAATAAAGATTCTATCTGAAGAGTTACTAGATATTGCCAGAAACTAAGGATATTATCACCGCAATGTGTGCTTATCAAAATGTGTCATAATAGCTGTTTACAAGTGAGGCAAATTTAAGAATAAGGTTCATCCTTTTACCTTTAGAATTTTAAAGTTATTTTGTCTTTAAAATTTGCTTCTTTGCACGACAATGGTTTTGTTGGCGCACTTTCGGAAATGTTTGTAAACATAATGTCGCATTTTCACTGGCCGTAGTTGTCATTACTTTCGATGGACGGTGAGGAATAAATCTAATCTTTTTAATATAAAGTATTTCTCGTTTAGCTCTCATAAAAAAACACCGATACGTCTTGTGTTGTTCTGTTACTCCTATTTCATCACTGCATGGAACGTGGGGACACTGTTACATGGTATAGGTCATTGTACATATAAAACTCTAGCTACTGTACTGATAAGAATATTTATTCCTAACCTGATAATTTCTCTTATTAAAGTTCTGCATAAATATTTTTTCAGAAAAGAGAAAGAAATATTGTATATGCTCTGGTACAATCACTTTTGACTTGGCATGATATTATTAAAAAGTGACTTATAGTAAACACGTCAAAAAGGTAGTACTACGTTAACTTTCAAATGTTTAATAAATGTTGATAAACGAATTAATGACATTATTTGGTAGAAGCTAGACTCAATCTTTTTAAACTTCAACTTGTACTCAACATAACTTTTTAGACAGAAAAAAATATTCATGTCTTTAGTTCTACATCTAAGACAAGATAATGACAAATCACCCAGATGAGCGAACATGTAACCGGCATCCTAAAACCAATCTTTAGTTCCCTACGGATGGACGTCAGTCAATCACCTAGTTACGGTAAAATGATTTATGTGCGATGTTGACATAGATGAATGGCGTGACACCAATGCTTCATCCAACCATTTCTTTTGCGACGAAACGTCTAGAGTTTTGACACGTATTGGCATATTCAAGCAAGCGTGCGTTTTTCCTAGTCTCTATTAGACTCCCGTCTGGACGAATAGTGATGATCTTTATTTGCGTGTTCCTGCCCATGTGGGCTAAATGTAGAGCAAATCCCAAGATGAAAACCTAAAGACTAAGAACTATTACATGTAGCATAACAGTTGAATAAACAATACATGTTGAGCTATGCTATCACTATTATCTAACGTTTACATGCCTCTTCCCTTTTCTTAATACATAGTAATAGTTGCCTTTGGCCGAGTTGGGAATAAAAATCTAGTAGGAGTTAATTGGCCTAGGGGTGAACTGACCGACCGACAGAAGTCCGTTCGTTGTCGCCGCTTTCAAAGATCATAAAACCAGTCCCGCTTATGTTGTGTACAAAGGTAGTTCTGGAGTTGAGATAACATAAGGCTTAACTTTGATGAAAATTATTGCTGAATATTAGGGTCACCTACATTGTCAATATATCGCCAATCCTTTTACTTTACGGTCATGTGTTTGTTGAAACAACGTTTCAGCAGCTTTTAGGCTACCTCCTTCATTGCAGAGAAAACGGTTGAAAGTTTCATTCACAGTTGAACTAACGTGCTAAAACTATATTAGACATACTTTTTAATGACAAACAACGCACAACAATAACAAACTATTCAATAAACCAAACAAGTACGTTTATTTTTTCTCAAAAGTCGGTTTTCATTTGTACAAAATTGTCTCTATCACCTCTAAAGACATAGAAAACAGTTGTTACCACTCCCTTACAGAGGCAATGCGTTCGGTAACGGTAATAAAAATGGATATCTTAAGGATGCATCGCTTCAATATACCTTTCACATCTATCAATAGTAATGTATATAATACATATATCATCTGTATGCTGTCTCACTATTAACATGTGAACAGCTCTTTGTGATTAACTATCAAATTGAATATCAAATATAATTCACCAAAAGTATCAAAACTGTTATCGGCTATCAAAATATGTATCAAAATCATCGTGAAAAGTAGGGTATATAACTGAATCTATCACTTAAATGTATATCCATGGCTAATTCGTAGTAGGATATGGAAAGTTTACTCCCATGATCTGTTGACAATGTTGACACAAAATTATATCAAACAGAATGCTAACGTCAACGTATAGAATATGAAAGTTTCCACCACGTTCTTCAAACTTGTCGTATGTTTGGTGGATACATTTGGAATGATCTTTATATGATTTTAATGCCAGTGTCCCGTGGGTTAACTAACCCCGCTTTCTCCAAACCAAAAAGACCACAGCTGCAATGATCAGAAACAAGATAAAGAAAACGCCTCCCGTGAATA
This sequence comes from Branchiostoma floridae, assembly GCF_000003815.2. Lineage (NCBI taxonomy): Eukaryota > Metazoa > Chordata > Leptocardii > Amphioxiformes > Branchiostomatidae > Branchiostoma > Branchiostoma floridae. The sequence goes on along the minus strand of NC_049987.1, from coordinate 18,025,791 downwards.
GAGCAACAGCGAATACACTGCCAGTGTCCGAGATGACCACAAGACTTTGCCCTGCAGTAACAAGATAGAATAAAAGGCTAAATATTGCTTTCTACACCACGTAATTCCCTAGTTAAGTTACCATCACAACAAGAATTCATAGATCACACACTACCAAAAGGTTTTTTTTCTGTATCTTGTTTTTCTTCCTCACAGAAAATTTATCTTCCAGGAAGAAAATTATTCTGTCCCCAAGAAATCTTAGAAAAACGTGCTTGTCCATGGGGCACTTAAATTTTTGCTTGAATTTTTTTAGATATTTTTGAGATTAATATTCTTACACCAAGAATGTTTTTCTTACATCAAGAGCAAAAATTCTTGTATTCTTAAGAGTTATAAAAAAAAGCAAGCATTTCTAGAAATTCAAAAGAAGATTTTGCTTAAAGTTCCAGAAAAGAATAAGAAAATTGTTCAATGCGTGAGAATTAAGATTTTTTGGTAGATTCTTGTTTTGCTTAGAATTTTATTCTACATTTTCTTCTTGCAAGAATGTTTTTCTTCATATAAGAATTGTCCATGGGGTAAGCAAAACAAGCAAAAATTTTTTGGTAGTGCATGCCTGCTTGTAAATGTCTTGTTTCATCTATTAGTGTGAATGTGGCAAACATTCTGTATGTGCGTTTCTTCACTTGCTCTCAAAAAACAATAGACTTGCGGGAAGCTAATAATTTGAGACAGGAAGTGGGATAACATTGGATAACCTATTCCGGGACCTTTAATCTAACTTCCGGCCAGAGTCCCAGACATGCCTGGAATGTGAAAATAAGCTTGCACACACAAAAAAGACAAGTCACAGTCTGGCAAAATATTGGATTACATATGACAATTAATCGTTTTGTAAGAGTTATGTCATATATTTGTTATGAAGTGCAAAATAATCAATAAATCACATCTAAACTTACCTCCATGGTCATGGTGGTCCACAGATCTCGCCAGCTCTGTTGGAGTAGCTTTGTTGATAATGATGTGGTCCTTTTTCTTTTTAATTGGACATGCTGAAGGTAGTTGGAGAAAAAGGTAAAATAGAATGAAACTTTTTCAAATGTTTATCATTAAGTTAACATACCTGTTTATCTGTTTTACCATGGTCAGTATTGATTGCAAAAAGCCATCTATAGTCCATACTTTTAAAATTTTACCTATAGTCCATACTTTTAAAATTTTATTTTTTGCATTTTAAAGAAAATTCATTTTCTTAACATTTCGCGAGGTGACAAAGACTACGATCATAATGTTGCACGGACTGTAAACATTACGTTACTGAACTACGGTGTCTGGAAACGAAGGGGTTTTGACAATACTATGGGGGAAACCTAATAACGTACCTAAAATGGTCATATTGACGTCAGCGTAAGCTCGCTGCTGGGACGCCAGGATGACCTCACATCTGTACGTCCCAGAATCCTGCACTTTAACATTTAGAATCCTAAGGGACACGTGGTCATCAACGGCCTCCAGTCTGTCGACCAATCGCAGCTCTGCAGTCCGCCGGTAGTTGTGGAAGGCGTGTCTATCAATGTATGTGATCATAGGAGCACCCTGTGTGCCGTTTTCTCCGATTCTGTACCAGTTGATGCGATGGTTGATGTGCCGTCGTCTCAGTCTTAGGGTGCATTTCAGGGTTACGTTGGATGTTTTGAGCACGGTGACTTTTCCTTCTGTGGTAACTTTCGGTGTAGAGAGGCTCGCCAGTGTAGGTGTAGGTGTAGGTGTAGGTTCAGGTGTAGGTGTAGGGATCGCTGACGTCACATCAGTTACACCTGCAGTAATCGTAAACAATATTTCATTAATTTCTTTTAAAAAGGGTTTGTTTGCATCCCCAATTGAAAGAGCTACGGTATATATTTGTGACAACAATTCAACTAGTGCCCATCGTCTGCTCAATGTTGCAAAATAGAAAATATACTACAAGTAATCCAGGGTTCTCTCCCAGGGGACTTTGAAAAACGCCGTCAGGCGATATGCTTCCACCCTGGTTAGATAAAGAATAAACAAACAAACAATAAACAATACATCTACTACGTTTAATAGCTGCTACAATACATTGTACTCTGTACGATTTTCGTGCAATTAAGTTCTGTTCTGCTTACTCATAATACATACCTATCTGACAGGTAAACGGCTTGCTGGAGTTGCACGGTGCATCATTCCAAAACGCGCGGGTTGGCGTGAATTCGGCACAGTCTTCAATGTAATCAGCATCGTTTGGTTCACCACGTGCCCAGCTAGAATACCCGGACGACTTCAGGAGTTGGCCGTCCTCATAAACCCAACGGCCTTCTCTGTTGATGTCAGTTAACCCAAGCCAGCTGGATCCGCGATGGTGGTTGGTGACGAACCGGTTGGTGGCACGGTCTTTCGGCATGGCTAACAGCCCACCATCTTCGGCACACCTCTGTCTAGCGTCTTCGTACGTCTTCGGTTCAGCAAAGAACTTGTAGCAAGCTCCTCGTAGACGAATGTAGCCAGATATTGGACACACTGTAAAAAGACATGATTTCATTTTTCGTTAGGCAAGCATATATAACCAAATAAAGACAACATGACGACACACTCAAGAAAGGATCCACAAAGTGTTTAATTGTATCAAGCGTCAGAAAGAGAATGAATGTTACTTTAGAAAGATGTCTCAATCTGGACTCTACCATTGGTCGAAGTAGTACTAGGCCTACTACCTTGACCTTATAAAGGAATATGATCTGTAATCACTTAGTTAATATATTTACATCAATCGACAACAAGTTACATATAGATAAAACATATCCGATTCGGTTCACCAATATAATTTTTGACATGAATGTAGAAAGTAGACACAATATGAAACATGAGCTGACCTGTTGGCGTGGCGTCTGTTCCTGCTTTGTGGACCGGGACTTGGGTTGAGGGATTTTCTATCAAGGATCCTGGAAAATTGCGAAGTGTTCAATGAATCAAATATATCGAAATAGTAAATCGTGTATCAGGAGGCAGATCATGATGTGATTTAACTTAACATATTAGAACCGCTAAAACGCACGTGGAGCACACTAGGAACTAATCTCTCCACTTGTTTACAGTGTTGTAAACTTTCTTTATCAGGAGTACGCTTTTGACGGATGAAAGGATCTCTTCAAAAGGAAAAGATAATTGCAATAACTCTAACCTGACTTTGCTGCTATTTTTGTTGAAACAGGTGGTTGGGTTGCTAGATTCTTAGGCACAGCTTCTGAAATAAAAAGAACTTTAACTAAATTAAAAATTCTAGAATATCAAGATTTAACGATTACATCATGGGTTAGCTATTTATAGAAGGAATTTATAAATGAACTTTATTGATCGACAATTGTATGGGATACAGCGAATGGCAATTGTTACTATTAATAGTGCATACAGAATCTAAACTACATACAGATACAGTGCAACAAAATTTCATCAATAACATTATAAAGATAACAGCACATTTATGTATGGGCGATATGGTCTCGCATTTGGAATAATGCACAGATATATATTGACCTGCGTATGCGGATATTGGAGTAGGAAATGACAGCAGTACATGAAACATATTGGTCTGTGTCCATAGGAATAAAACATATGTATTATGTATAACATTGTTACAGATTCACTAACCATTTGTGTAAGCGGAACCCCAAACTTCTCGGTCTTCATCATCATCACTGTCTGGACGTCCAGTCTGGGATGGAACCGTTGTCATCGATGGCATTGCTGTCTGTGGGCTGACATCTGTGGAGAAAATTTGTCATTGTTATTGTTATTGTTATTGGGTGGGCCGACTACTCACTCTTTGCAGCCAGGGGCTGAATTGCGAGGAGCTTACAATGGGCGGGGCTTAATCGCAAGGGTCTGGAGCGAGCTGCCATTCGGCGCCACTCAGGTGACCTCAATACGACAGTAATTGCCCCAGGTGCGGCCAAGGTACTGTAGGTTTTGAACCGCTCACACCGCACCATCGCACATGTGGCGGGTTCTTTAACGTGCCCGGGGTATGGCTCTCCCCAGACACGGGACCTCCATTTAACGTCCTATCCGAGGGGCGAAATAAGATGCCAATGCAGCTCTTTTTAAACGATAACATCTGTCAGTTTCTGTCTGTGTATTTCCCACTGGCTTTCATCCATTGTCTGCGTTATTGTAGGAAATCAAAGACAGGAAATGAGATGATCGTATTCGATGACCTATTCTGGCAACTTTGACATCACTTCCTGTCAGACCTGTCGTAATACGAGCTTAGAATTTAGAAAAAAAAATGTAATTTCAGGTAACATAAGTGATTCAAACAGTGTAAAAACAATTATATCACAAGTGTCTACTCTAGTCTAAAGCTAGTAAAAGTTAAGTCGAGATCATGGGTTATTGGGTCATCATATCATGTTTTCTTGGTTGTGTTTTGCAGCAAATTATCATAATTTGCACTTTCATGCATATACATATGGTAGTGTACGTACCACAAACTGGGACATCACAAAAGTCCCATCTCTTGTTAGGATCCGTGGTGTAACACCAGACTCCGGGGGTTCCATCCGGATTCCGGCAGTAGTTTTCCTCCAATCCGGATGACGGATAGTTGTCGGACGTTCTCGTGTGCTCATGTGGTGTCTGCCGGTCCCAGCGTTGGCACGTGCGGCCTGATCTGGTCACAGCTACCGTTCCTCTGTAGGAAGCCCCGTCCGATGTCTGGCAGCTATGAGGTCCATCCAAAGGAACTTCAACAGCGGTGGTTGGCTCCACTACAATTTTAACACATTTAGAAAACAGTCGGTTGGGATACAAGATTCTTAGGCATATATCCTGAAATACATGAAACTTCAAAATCTAAAATTTCTGTGAAGATGACATTTATCAACTACGCTTTCATATGAGAAGTGTAACATCATTTACCACTACGTTCAAGTGATAAACATGACCTTGAATATAACGCTAAAAAGATTGCTATTCTTTCTAATGTTCCTTATTATATTGAAATGTACGTACCACATACTGGCACGTCACATAGGTCCCATCTCTTGTTAGGATCCGTGGTGTAGCACCAGACTCCGGGCGTTCCGTCCGGATTCCGGCAGTAGTTTTCCTCCAATCCGGATGACGGATAATTGTCAGACGTTCTCGTGTGCTGATGGGGTGTCTGCCGGTCCCAGCGTTGACACGTAAGGCCCGATCTGGTCACAGCTACCGTTCCTCTGTAGGAAGCCCCGTCCGATGTCTGGCAGTCATGGCGTCCCTCCGAATGAATTTCGTCAACTGGCTCCACTAAAATTTCAAAATATTTTGAATTAACTGACGCTCAGCATTTATTGCGAACCATATCTTTCATTGCAAATAGCTACGACAAACAATAATTTTCCTTCATCCTTGTTTCTTCTGGGTCCAAAAAAGCCTTTTAATAGTGACACAGCAAGTCCGTGATTTTAGGAATTTCAGAAATTAGACATTCGAATGAAAAAACTTCTTTAAACACAACTAATGGTAATTTACCATCCAGATACAGTTTTATCGGACCCTTAGTTATTTTCCTAAGGTCGACAATGACTGATTCTTGGTACATCGCACTGCAGATAGGTTTCGCTACTGCACAGTCGTTAATGCGGTCCCAAACGTGACGTAGATTGTATCCACGTTTATCACATTTGGGACTGCCATTCTTCGCAATGCAACAGCGACATCTAGCTGCAATAAGAAGTACGACAGGCAACTATCATCCAGAGTATACCTAGAGATGGCCTATCGAAACGGTGGCGGGTAAATCCATCCGATCTGGTCGTGTTGAAAAAGAAAACTCAATGCTGAAGGTTGTACGTAGCTAAGTTGTATATAGTATTTTGTTAGGTGAGTGACAACAAATCTTTAAGATGTTTACCAACCTTTGTACACTGATAATCTCCATTCGCCTCCGCACATCTTATTATGATTTCCTCCGCAAGGGGTCGCGCATTCATTATCTTCACGTGGTCCACGGTGTGGTAGCTCAGTGCCGCACCAGCACTCTTTGTAGTACTGAGTACCTTTGAAAGAAAAATACAAGAAATTGTTTGACATGCGTGACGTAATCACAACCAAGAAATCCACCAATGGTAATAATGGTATTTTAAACTAGAAAGGCCGACATTTGCTTGAGAGCAAATACAGCATATTTCAGCCATCTCCCTCCCCATGCAACAATAGGCTATTTCAAAATCACCCATTTGAAAAATCACTTTTACTAATGACGGTTTAACCCAAAAATGAGTCTTACAAAATTCCCCCGTTCAAGAATGGACTCCAGTGCACCCTATGTGAATTTGCACAATAGACCAGTCCAGAAATACTCCCACTGAAACCTTCAGGCCTTTTGAATAAGAAACCAAATCCAAAATTGAATTTAGCAAAAAAGGTCCCAGTGTATAAAAAGGTATAATAGACCAGTCTAAAAACACTTCCACTAAAATTGAATTTTGAATCATCACCCGTTCAAAACTGAATTTGAAAAAATCCCCCTTCCGTGTGCAAAAAATGGACTCTTCCATGTAAAGTAGAGCAGTCCAAAAATACATCTGCTAAAATAGGACTTTGACATAATCACTGAAGTCCAAAAAATGGATTTTAAAAAAAAGCCCCCTCTATGCAAGAATGGACTCTTCCAGAACACCCATGTAAAATTGCAAATTAGACCAGTCCAAAAATAACCCTACTGAAAGACTTTGACAAACTAGAAGTCACCAAAGTCCAAAATATGAATTTTGAAAAATCCCCCCTCCGTGCGAGAATAGACTCTTCCAGCACACATTCTGTAAAATTGCAAAATAGACCTGTCCAAAAATGCATCCACTGAAAGACTTCACCAGTCCAATGATGAATAAAAAAAAAAAAACGAACCCCTCCGTGTAAGAATGGACTCTTCCAGATAACACCGGGCTCGCTGATTGGCTGCCACCCCCCCTCTTTAGGATATAGATTCAGGCTAAGTGATTGGTTACCTATCTAATTAGATTAGATAGACATATATGCCTGTAGGTCCAATCTGCAGCTGGGGGTCAACGACCTTAAGGTCATTGACCCCTCTGGCTATTGGAAAATGACAAAAAAATCCCCAAATATATCATTTTGACGTAGTCTATGACAAAAATTATACATGTGTCATTTGAATAAATATCTAGTGCACCCTTTTACCAAAATTTAGGTCATTTGGTTTTAAAACCAGAGCACAATAGCCAAAAGTGTACTTTTTGGTCATAAAATGGCCAAATAATCGCAAAATTGAGCATTTTATTGTACCGTATGCCTCAAGTGTTATTGAATCCATGTGCGCATATGTCTAGGGCACTCCTATACTAAATTTCAGGTCATCCGGTTCTAAAACCAAGGTACAGGAGCCAAAAGTGTCCTTTTTTGGTAAAAAAATGACCAAAAAATCGCAAAAATAAGTATTTCGTTATACTGTACACCAAAACTGATATTGAATCTATATGGGGGACTTATCAAGGCACATCTGTACCAAATTTCAGCTCATTCGGTTATAATACCAGGGTACAGGGGGCCCAAATATACAGTTTTGGTCTTAAGATGACCAAAAAACCTTAATAAAATCATTTAAGAGACAGATATGGAAAAAATGAAAAAAACGTCCGAGGGTATTGGCCCACTCTACCCTTGTGCCAAATTTCAAGTCATTCGGTTGAGGAACAAGGGAGATACCGTGTTCTGAAGATTTGACAGGAGAAAGAAAGAAAGAAAGAAAGAAACATTACGAATACAATATATTTCACCATACCTATGGTATGGCTGAAATATAACAATTGTAACTTTTTTTTTCGAATAGAATACAGTCATTGTAGAATTACCTGCATAAGAATATCCTTCTTGACGACAATGTTTGACACAGATGTCTGCTGTCATGTCCTCGCTGATGAGAAGTGCATCGGGAAGCCTCCGTCTTTTACCATCCTTGTAGCAGCCTTCGTAGAAATTCTCTACGGATTTGTCTTGAAAACAAAAATCACCACACAATGGAAACTACAAATCATCTAATTGCTTCACTTCAATGTAATCAAACGTAATAATGTAAAAATAAAACATAATCTAAAACTCTCCATGTATTTGTGGACGCAAAATAATTATAACTGATAAACCTGAACATAACCTGCAGTTGGTAGAAATTATGATAGCAAATTTTGCAGGTGGAACTTATAAATATTCGTATACGATAATTAGCCTACCTTTTGCCTTGCTGCTTTGGCGGTTGTTGTCACATTTTGGGTGGGAAAGAATTAAGTTCTTTTCCACAGGCCAGCAGTGTCCACACCATCCCCCGCAACGCGCAGATGCAACCTAAATGACAGTGCAATAAGACAACGTAGGTTACAAAGGACGTTAAGGGATGGATCACAATCGTAGTAAGATCTCCGTGCGACATATGTGGCAAAGTAAGATATTTTCCCAACAGTTTTGCACGTGTCCCAGAGGACTGCCGGATATCACGGGGGTGCCTCTTGGTGCGCTCATGATAAGCTTACAGCGTTACCGGGTCCCGGCTTGATTTTAACCGTGGCCTGATCGACCGGTCGTGCCCAAAAATATTCCGGTAGCCACACGGTGCCCCGTAGGGGTAAGGCCCGAAACAGCCCGTTAACTGCCCGGCAGGGCCATTTTTCAGTTGTGACCAAATCATAATGGCCCCTATGTAAGATGTGACGTTCTGTGAAGACTGGTACTGTAAATGTCATTTAACAACTATCCTCCTACGCACGGTCCCCAACGGCTAGCTGACTCAGCCTATGGGGCCATGCTATCTCATGGCCTACCAGCGGTTACTATGGTTGTCGCCACAAACCAGCTGTCAGCCATTCAGACAATAGGCATTTCTCGGGCTTTCTGTTTACGAAAGCCATCTCGCAAAGGCCGCTTTGAAGCTATTAGCCAATCGTGTTACGTCTTACATAGCACCATCCTCCTGCGCCCGATCCCCAACGGCTGACTGCCCATATACAGGTAAGCTCATTAATATTCATAAGCAGGGCGACTAGGAACTGGTCTGAGTTCGTCAGATAGCAGAGGTGACCCCAAGGAGTTTGGACACGACTGTGGGTCCCTCTGCGTAGGAGAATGTAAACAACAAGACCAACCGTTCTGTCTTCTGATATAAACATGTCGTTGATGCTGATGTACTCTGGATAGCGTTCCTCCATGACCCAGTGAACGTTGGAAGCTAAAGAGAGCCCAGTCCCGGTAAGATCCAATGAAAACGTTCCTTTGGCACATCCCTGTTTCCAAGAATAACAGTCGCCAGCCTCCCCGTATGGTACGTTGTTATAGCCTAAAGTCAAAGGAAAGGTAAATATAAATAACAGCCTACAGATTAATTTTGGACCAATATTGAACTTTGGACAAACATTTTTAACCCTTTACAGCTAATACTTACACAGTTTATACTTTGTGAAAAGGTTCCATGACACTTTACGGATCATAATTACCCCCAGTGGGAGTCGTCATTCATCGTTAAAAATCGAAAAATCTGGAGATATCTGGGGAAAATCTCCAGATTTTCTGGAAGATGTGGAGATTCTTTCTTAACATCTATAATCATTAGATTTGAAGTAATAGTTAAAACAAACTGCGAAACAGGGTTGCCCAACAAAAACAGTTGGACAACCCTGGCTGTGCGTGATAAACAGCCAAACCAATAAATTCACAAATAAACAAACTCTAGACATCAATATTTACAGTATGTGTTGCTTAACATTATGCAAAACAGGAAGACGTAGGGGAACGGTCTCTAGTAAGTTTGACAAAATAATTAAACAGATCTTAAGAATATTGCAAGTACGATCTATCCAGGCATATCCTACATGCTATTATATAACATATAAATATTTTGTACCATGTAGTTATGATCGTAGAATTTGATGCAAGCTATAAGCTACTTATGATTGGCTGTTTTTTTGACAGCAAGACCTATAAACAAAATAACAAATATAACCATCAAAGGAGCGGCCGCCCGCCATATCAAACATATACAGTACAATGAAGTTATTTTTCCTATTGACAATGTCATTAACTGACCTACCGTTAGTGCTAGCAAAGGTGTAGTCATCTCGAATAACCTTGACCTTGGAGTTCTCAAACTTGATTCTGATTTTGTTAAACTTCGTGGTCCCGGCACGTTTGGAGTACGGGTCCTTGAAAAGCAAAAACACATAGACATAGGCATTAAATTCACGCTAAATGTGTTTGCTTCATGAATTCACATATAAGTAGATGAAAGTCTATCTTGTCTGTCGCATATCTTAATGTTCAGAATATTGAAGTAGTGCATAACCTTATGTTCTATTAAAGGTGAGTTTACAGATGTGTTCTATGTGGCAGGGACTGTCATTCTCGTATAGGACTGTTTAGCCACAGTCGACGTTGTTGGGCTGATGTCAATTAGGATTTTACCATGGTTCTGTATTGACCGAATGAGGCCATATATTATAGATAATAAGCCAACCGAAAGCCTTTATTCCTTAACCCTATTCAGACCGGGATTTTTTGGTCATCCCTAGACCGAGGGGGGGGGGGGGCATTTGAGGCCCTCCACTTCTAAGTCCTCTAACTCTTGAAAGACGTGCCGTAGGGCCACCAAATTTTTAGGACATGATGTCGACATAGTATCCGACCCATGAATAAAGGGTATTCGCAGAAAACTTCAAGTTATACCACAAACGTAACAACAAGTGCAGATAACAGAATAATAATGTTTATTACGACGTATTGCCAAAAGCAACATCGATGACGTCATAATGACGTCATAAAATGACGTCATGCACATCTAAGATACGAGTGAGGCTCCGCCATATTATATCCACCACCTTGAATTTTTAAAACTACTTTTTTTGCAACAAATAATCACAAAGGGCAATGGAAATAGACTAAATTCATTCATCTAGATGGTTTTTGATGAAAAAATACCAGGTAGTTACAAATTTTAAGGGGTAATTAGCTTCCGAATGAAAATTTATGGTGAGTCCCTTCTTTGTGTTGGAACAAAGTTTAAACTTTCAATAAGGGTAATTAGCTTGTTATTCTTGATATGGCCATACGGTCCGCCATCTTGGATTTTGGGCTGATGACGTCATCAAATTAGCATATATTGCAAAATATGCATATGTAATTATGAAAGATATCCTAAATAATATAAAATTTTATTTATGTAACAAAATAGCAGTAATATAGCAAATAAATGTGAAAAATACATTGTTGGAACCAAAAATAGTGATGTTTGGCAAAACTGCCTGTCAGCAAACGGTTGCGATGGCAACACGAAAAAATGGAAAATTTGGCAAACTTCGTAAAATTGTTGCCGACAATATTTTAGGAAAACTCACGAAATTTGGTGGCTTTAGCGTAAGGCGTTCTGGCGTTATAGGACATCGAAGTTGGCGCGGGCCTCAAAAGACCCCCCCCCCCGTCTGAATAGGGTTAAATAATTTCAAAGCTTTAGAGTCATGAGCTAATACAATGTAAATAGAAAACACTTGTTCTGTCATTCATGCACACTTAAATGACTAAACAATACCAATTTGGTCTGAATCAGCTATATAATAAAAACGTTACAGAAAGCTCCTTTCCCTTCTTGTTTGCGGTAACACTTGGAGGGCGACCTATCACGACCAAGCCTCCCCCGTTCTTTTAGCTCAACCACTCACGCGCTCCCGCAGTTGTTTATTGCTTAGTTAACTCACGACGGTATGTCACTCACCTGTAACGGTCCGTTGCACCGACCTCCATAATTATCCCTTAATCGGTCTGCGTAGATGTTGGCAAAGTTCTTTTCCGGCCCGGACGGCAGAGTCAGGAATTCTTCTGGTCGCTCGGACGCCATGTTGTGGCAGTAGACGCGGAGGGATATATCTTGGCAAGTTGAAAAAGGGTGGAGTGTGTACTCGCCATCTTTACTAGCAGGGTCAACGGACTTCAACTCAGAGCAGGATGATACGTTGACGATTTCTGTAGAAGATATGAATTAAACATGTTATGTATTAAACCCTTATGTCATACCTTTGACGCGAAAACGTTCGATACGGGTGTTCCGGACCGGGTGATAACTTTCCGTACGGCCCGGGCTTATCACACGGGCTCCATTCGAATAAATCGAGCTGTTTCGAGTGGGCCGAGTACGGCGCCATCGAAAGTTCGAATACGCTTTTTTTCGAATACGCTTTTTTTTCGAGGACAACAAATTTGTTCAAATTCTGGCGCATTTCGCATCAAAACAGTGGTTTTCTCAGGTGGGTATGACATAAATAAAATACAACACGGTGTATTCCGCATCACCCTCGGTCCCAGCCCTCCCGCGGGTCGGATCGCCCTCCGGCCGTCGTGCGATCCGACCCGCGGTCGGGCTGGTACCCCGGGTGATACGGAATACACCGTGTTGTATTCTATATATCCAGACTGGGCATTTTCGTCATGTGGGGCGGGGAGGAGGGGGTTTTGCGGTTAAGGGCTCATTCTATGAGACAACAGAGAATGTCAGTTTTGGGTCCTATGCGATGAATGCTGTCATTTGTACTGAGGAAGAAATTCGAGTTGAGTGTAGGAGTATTCTGCACTGCATCTTTTACTACTTAAAAATAAAGTGCAGGTTGCAATTGTCCCTTACCAGAGGTTACAATTTTCATCCTCATAGAGATATGCTGATGCCAGATTCTCGGATGGATCTTGATGTAACGCGCCATGACAGGGCCGTTGTACTCCCTAAAGTCGTTGTAGACCTCCGCGTCACGGTCGGAATTCCCTGGGAAAACCTATGGGAAAGGTTTGCGCATTTTTAAGTATCCAGAATATTAGCACCCGAGATAGTTAGGATTTGCTTGTCGAATGAAAAATGCTTAAGTCATAACATTCAATATTTTAATATTATTTCATATTCATTTTTTAAAATTGCAAACAAAGAAAATTTACAGTAGTACACAGAATTGTACACTCAAGAAAAAATAAAATAAAATGTATGATAGACAAAAATAAAAATGACATCTATTTTAACTATTTTTTTAATACAACTATTTGAAAGTGTTGACCTCCTTTCCGTATGTAGTTGGACATGAATAATCCAGCAATTCCATACATAAACGAGCAAAAAGATTGTTTTTGGTCGGCAATATATAATTTACAAAGGAAAAGTCACGATTTACGTTTAATGGAGAAGTTGGAGACAATGCTTACAGTGATCTCGTTGTTCGCATTGGTATAAAACTTCTCGTCGCCATCTTTGACGCCGTAAGATATGACATAAGACGTGACGTATTGGTCATGTGGTCCATACGGCCAATCGGGGCTGTAGTCCCTGCCTTTGGTGATGACACCTGTCACGACTTTCACCTCACCCAGGTCCCTCATCAGCCATTGGTCCTGGTTGTTAGTTGCTGCTGCCCATGCGCCGGCGTTGTCGGAAGTCTCGCGAGAGTTGATATCAGCGCGATCAGGTGAGTGACGCGAATCAAACTGGGAGGATGCTGACCAGGAAGGTGCTGCAGAGGACGATGAAATTTTTGTTATCAACTCCTTGGCTTGAAAAGATGGGTTAAGAGTTAAATGCACTTTAAGTGATGAAAGGCAATGATTGAATTCTGATAGGACTTTCAGATACACAACCTATGTAATTTCGGTAGGCAAAAAAGGCCATAAATTAGAGTAGATTGCGCTTATTACAACCTTATTTCCATCACAAAGGATAAATCATAAATCAAGAAATTTGCAAACCAAAGCTCTAAACATCTCACCGACGAATGGGTTTATGAACACATTGTTTTGCATAAAGTAAAATTGTTTTGGATACGAATAAAGTATACTACGTACATAAAGTATTACACAACCTTACCATTTTCTATCTCACAGACGAAGTTGTACAACGAATTGCAGTAAGCGTCTGCCCAGTTGTTTCTTCTGTCTCCCTCCTTGTTGCCATAGACAATGTGTGAGCATCTGTAGCCGTTGTATCTGTCATTTGGCTCTCCAGGCGCCCAAGTCGTAAAGCCGCCTAGGGGACTGCCTCTGCCGTCCACCCATCCTGCTGACGATGTCCACCTTACACCCAGCCAGAACTGGTTCTCTCTGTATTTTTGATCACAAAATCACATTTCAGTTAAGATACTCTGTACTGCTAAAAAACGCACAAGTTTAGAACGTCAACGTAGTTTCTGTATACTATGGGGCTTGGCAGACTCTAAGTAGAGCCTGTGAATAATATCATAATGATTTTACAGAGGTCAGATATCATGTCACAATAGAGGGTATTAAGCTTAGTATGAGATTACATTATTTCGATGAGATTGCATTCAGAACATGATAAATGGCTAGCGAGCATTTTTTTTCCAGCAGCTGTGAAGCAACGGTGATGGAGTACCGGCCTGCTATTTGTTCTTTTCGCGGCGTTAGCGCTGGTCAGAAGTCAACCAATCAGATACTTGCTATCCTGTTGTTAGAAGGAGAGGTACCAGCCAATCACGCTGCCTCGTGGCCGGTCTTAGGCGACGACGTAATTGGCTGGTGACTGCTGGCAAGCGCTAATGCAGCGACAGGAAGGACTGATCACAGGTCTTTACGCCAGGATCGTATGTACTTCACATATATGTAAGCGGCGCATTGGCGGGAGGGACATGGGAAGGTACTGGTAGGAAACCTTTTAAAACGCCATCTTACCTGCTGACACAGTTCTTCAGGAACACCAGATTTTTTTGTTCCTCTTCGTCCCTTGGGATGGCGACGATCCCGCCTTGACGTCTGCACTCTGTCTGTGCGTCTTCGTACGTCTTGGTATCATCACTGGCGACGTATTTCTTACCACTGGGAAGCACTACTATGTTGTTTTCTGGACAGCCTTTAATGTTTTCTTGAGTAGGCAAGGGTTCCTCCCCAGATCCTTCAAAGATGATGTCGTCTGTAGGAGAAATGTTTTTTAAGGTTCAATTTACATTCTTACATCTTCGCCAGCTGCAGGTAGGCCCAAAGGTGTATTATAAGATAACATTAAAAGATTGTCATCTATAGTTATCATTCCAAGTCAGGAGTGTTCTTGCCATTGTTTACATTAATTTAAAATCTTTGTATCTATTTGTTTTGTATATCTTATGGCTTCCGAGGATTTTGAAATTTGTTGGCACTTTCTAAATTTCTCAGCACCTTTCCGGACTTTTCTTGATATTGTCGTTAGTAATAATGTGTGATTGTATGAGTTATCAATTTCAGAATAGAATGATATCATAATTACCTCCGTCATACGCCTCTCCTGGACCTATATGTAGAAAGATACAACTGTTTTTAGTACAACTGAAAGAAATATTAAAGAAGTCATCTACATCAGAGCTTAACAACCATCCATAAACAGAGACGGTGGGTGCCATAGACTTCCTGCAACTTATGACTTCACTGCTCACCAAGTCACTTGTTCTATCTGCATAACGTGACGTCACGGCAGCAGTGGATTGTTCATTCCTTGACAAAGACTGGTGCTGTTCAGTCGAATTTTTGTGTTGGATATCACAGTTAAACTAGTTCAGAATGTTTATTCAAGAATTTTAAAAAAAGAAAGAACTACAGTTGTAAGAAAGAAGCTTTTACCTATTTGGCAAATGAAGTACTTCTTATAGGAACACCTGTCGTCGTCCCATTGGAAGTTTTTATATGCCCATAACTGGCCACAGTCCTGGATGCCTTCATTGTTGTTGGGTTCTCCGGGTGCCCACTTAGTGAAACCACCATCATTCAACGGTTTTCCATCAGACCAGGTCCAACTCTGTTCATCCTACAAAACGTGACAAAATCCCTCATT
>NC_049987.1:18008239-18009871 GCF_000003815.2 Branchiostoma floridae | reverse complement strand
CTACGTAATGTTACAACACTTACTGCTTGGTCGTTTAGCCCAATCCAGTAGTCTTTTAATACATCGACGTCTCGAATCATGCCCAGAAGAAAGTTGTATACAGCCTCGGTTTCGATGGAAACAAGATGGCCGCCGTCTGCAGCACATGTTTGCTTGGCAGCATCGTAGGTCTTCTCCTCGGTGTATATCTTGTATTGCGTATCGCCTCGCTGAGTATAGCCCATGTCACCTGTAATATACCAAACATAACAAATTTTTTTTGCATTTAATTTTGACAAATCTATATACACGGTGATGATGTAAAGTTAAATGGAAAACACCAAAAGTTCAGTGAAAATCATAGGTATGTTTATTCGATTCTTGTTCGAGGAGTTGATGTACCACATACCAAATATTAATCATATAGTAGAAAATAATTAAAGCAATTTTTGCTCGAATTATCGGTACAAATATCAATGCCAAAATATGTAAGACTATCTATTTTATGAAAATCAATTTCAAAAGATTACATCAAGGAAATGAAGGATAGAATATGGCAGATATCATATATCACTGCGGTAACACCTGTCCAGTAACGGTAATTTTACACCAGTAGAAGTAAAGTTCGCAATCAAAATTATCTCTCTGTATTCTTCGCCTTATTAGTAAATCTACGTTATGATAACTTACGTATGATGACAAATTGACCATGGCAAATCACAAATGATAACATACCTGAGCCCTCTGGCTCTCCAGACCCCTCAGTATCTTCATCTAAAAGTAAAAAGTAAATCAATAAGAAGTAAATAGCAAGCAATGTCAAATGACATTTCATATTTTGTAATATTTTGTATTCAAATTAGGGCAATTGAATTGGAGAAAATCAATAGTTATCAAAAGTTGAAAGTCATGTATGGCATTTAAGAAGTAAACAAGTAAATAGCAAGAAATGGGAAATCACATTTCATATTTTGTAATATTTTGTATTTAAATTAGGGCAATTGACTTGGAGAAAACCAATAGTTATCGTTAGTTTGAGCTTTATACCAAAACGATGTATTGTGATTTACCTGTTGTACAGTAAGCGCTGTAACAAATCTTTGGTTTCGGCAGCTTGTAGACGTAGTATCCTCCGGGGCATGCCCTGACGTTGATCTTCCATGACCAATGGCACTCTTCCTCTTCCCAGAATGCGCACACCCTTCTTCTCACCACACCTTGCTCTACGGTTGGATGCTTTCCTTTCATCCAAACGGGCGCGTGTGTACTGCAGCGATGTGTCGCTGGAGGGCGTTGCGTTGGTATCATGGTGCCTCCTTCTCCCATGAATCGATACCAGTGGTTATGCTTTATCAAAGTTCTCTGGTCGCACTTGTGGTCTCTCTCCCTGTGAGTTCGCACACTTCTCCATGGCTCGTTTAATACGTAGTGTTTCTCACAAGCTAGTCGATCATCTGTTATTGAAAGAAAAGCGGACGGATAGGTCATAAAATGCACGCATTGGATGTGCAAAGATGACAAATCAATTTTAAATCTCTTACACCTATCCTAAATGTTTTGTATTAATAGTATTTGAAAGGCTCTTGTCCAAGATTAGATCTCATAACATTTGATAGGATTTGAAATTATGAGAAAGATTATTTAAAGGGAGAA
>NC_049987.1:17938825-18007745 GCF_000003815.2 Branchiostoma floridae | reverse complement strand
AGTAAAACTGAACCCTCAACTCTCCGGGAATCAGCATCGTCTTCATTAGCATCACTGGATGGATCTTCAGTTGGGGTAGGAATCGTCGTCGTCGATGGCATTGTTGTTTGTGGGTTTACATCTGTGGCGAGATATTGTATTGTTGGTGTGATGAAGTAAACCGAGGTGTCTAATACTCAAAACTCGTAACCATAGCTTGTTCAGAGCACGAGATAGATACCGGAAATTGCACTGCAGTACCAAGGAAAGCCGCTAGGGGGCCCAAACCTAATCATTTTCAGCTTTCATCACACCCCACCAACACACCAAGTATGAAACCAATTCATCCGTTCTTGAGTAATCTTGTACACAGACAGACAGGCAGACAAACAGACAGGCAGACAAACGCTAGTGAAAACATAACCTCCAGGACATTTCATTGAGGTAATAAGATACAACTGCAGCTCCTTATTAATGTTAACGTCTTTTAATTTCAGCTTCTGTATGTGTATTTCCCCACTAGTTTCCATAAATAGGACCACGTGTCTGCCCTATTGTAGAAAAACGAAGAGAGGAAACGGGGCAGGCTTTAATTTTGGTACCCTATTCTAGCAACTTTGACTTCACTTCCTGTCAGACCTGTCGTGGGACGTGCTTAGAATTTACATAGTGTAGCAGTGAATAAACACAAACAGAATAAAACAGCACCATTCGATTCGCGGAGGTAAGTACAAACATCTCAGATTTCGTAAAAGTTACAATCCATGCATCTTCATTACTTGATATTGCTAAGTTATAAGATGTTGTGTTGTAATTTTTTGGGAGGGGTGTGTCAATATTAGTGCATGCAGATTAAAAACATCAATGTACAACAACATGAATAATAATCAGATAGCTTGTCTTGGGTGTTACCTTTATCGTCCGGCTCCCCTGACCCAACCTCATCCTCATCATCACTCAGCGAACCGTCAGATATGGCCGGAATCATTGTTGGCGAAGGCTGTGGAGTATCATCTGCAGAAAACATAAACTGAATGAAACTTTATTCTTGTCTCATTAATCAGCTATCCCATTCTATATAGATCAACAATGCCAAGCAACTTCTAACTCAACGTAAAGATTATATGAAATCACGTGATTACGACGTATGCATTGTCCGCCATATTGGATGGTTAGCCAAGTACATTTGCTACAAAAGTTCATCTGTGTTTATATTATGGAAATATCATTAAGAGATAACGGGGGCTGAAACAGACTTCCGAAAAACGGCGCCTACGTCACACATTATGAAATGGATGTGTACTAAGCAACTCAGTTCTCAGTTATCCTCGGAAGGAGAACCAGGACTATTTTTAAATTCGGTGGCTAGCCGGCTTCTGTTGGAGAACTGTCGAGTAACTGGAACCCACATAGCATCTGTGAAACCACAGGTTATGGGTAAGCGATAGAAAACTCACATGTTGTGCAGTAAGCAAGATGACAAACTGGAGGTTTTGGTAACTTGTAGACGAAGTAACCACCAGGGCATGCCATGACGTCAATGTCCCAAGACCAGTTGCATTCATCCTCGCCCCAGAACGCACACGCAGCTCGGGTGACAACACCCTCCTCTACGGTTGGAAGCTTTCCTTTCATCCAAACGGGCGCGTGTGTACCGCAGCGATTAGTCGTTAGGGGGCGCTCCGTGGGTATCATCATGCTGCCTCTACTTCCCGAGAAGCGATGCCATTCACCATGCTTTAGGTCACCACTCCTGTCGCACTTATTATCACGACCATTGCTTACATCTCTCCATGCATCATCAAATTTATAGTGTTTGGTACAAGGTCCATCATCAACTGAAACAGAACAAAGAAAACCTATGTCAAAGAGGACGTTTACTTCGCTCACTCGGTGGTTTATTCAGTATTTTAATACCGCTTACTGATTGTGCGATGTGCCCACTTAAACAGTCAGGGCGAGTTATAAACAATCAACAGGCATTAACAGAGGCCTAAGTACATGTGCCATTTTATATTAATTTGCTCGGGACCATGTGTATGTACCGTTCGCAATATACGATGTTAAGCTAGACTTTCTCCTTACCTGAATCACCGGAACCTACATCGTCTTCATCATCACTAGGAAATGGTACAGTTGTTGGCAGTGCATTTTCATCTGTGTACAACAACATAAGGTAACTCAAAGGTTTGTATGGGACCAAAATCACATGGCTATTAATTTGTAGAAACGTATTTGTATACACACAATTTATAGTAGTATACCTACATGCAAATTTCTAATAACAAGTGTCCGGTGTCCAGTGTCAACATTTTGTGTCAGTCAGAATGGATATTGAATATCTTTTTTGAGATCAGTAATATTCCACTTATTGATCCATACTTTTTCAAACATTTCTCACCTGCATATACTTCAACCTCACACAGAGTCAGGATTCTGTTCTCTCCGGGGAGGCGTATCCCGACGTATCTTCCCTGTATCCCTCCGCACGATACCTCCATCACGTCTTCATCCCCGGGGAAAACATGTCGCCTTCCACACTTCGGATTCGCCGTCACGTCTTTCGAATTCCCGATACGAATCTCGAACGGATTAATTCGTGAGGTTACGGAGTGTTTCGGTGATCTTCGGTTCACGATGACGACTTTTCCGATTGGATGCGAGGATTCGAGTTCCACGTACCACCAGGGATCTGTTGTGCCGATGTCCCAGACGTTGTCACGAAGGGTGACCTCGGTGTGAGTACAGGACCCACTGTACCAGTTAGTGCTGCGGTCACCGTCAACCGCGTTCTGCGAGTACCCCGCGTCCCAGAGAGACGACTGCTTCGTTCTTTTGCCAAGAGCTAGATTCTTTCTGGTGACTAGAAATAGAAGAAAAAAAGAAGAATAAAATATACGAAGATAATCGCATCAGGTTGGTAGAGAGCTTTTGTATATAAATGTAGTAAAACGTGGGGTGAAGGAGGGGGTGTACAAAGATAGTCATGATGGGATTGTGTTCTTGCTGCAAAAGCGCCACCTACTTTGGCTCCAGATGCATATAGCAGACGATAAGCAGTACCCAAGTCAGAAGCTCTGATGAGAAAAATGCATGTTAGGCGTCGAAACGTAAGCAGGTTAGAGTTAAAGGCTGGCTATAAGAAAATGAAAATATCCTAAAATGAAATATTTCAAAAGCACTTAAAGGTGTGATAACGTAGGGTGTCAAACGTTAAGTTTGAATACGTAGATCCATAAAGACAAAGCTTTACTAGCTTTGTAAAAGTTACAGTCTTTGTCAATTTCCTCATTGTGTTCTACGCTCTCTAACAACGTTGGACTCAAATAGCAGAAGAGTTAGGCCAGCCCAAAGGGTTTATTAGAGCCAGTATTATATGAATAATAAGTAGAATGTACAACCGTTGGTATACAAATCAATTACCGTTGTAAATCCATTGCGATTTACTTTCTAAGATGCTCTCGAGTGTCGATGAGCAAAAATTTTGGACTTGCATTTTAACTGTTGGGAATATCAATTATTGTGTATAACGTCTCATCAGGTATTGTAAATAAATCTTACTTTTGTCATCCGGCTCCCCAGACCCAACATCATCCTCATCATCACTCAGTACTTCATCAGGTATGGAAGGTATAGGAGGAGGAACTGTCGTCTCTGGGGCTTCATCTGCAAAAGTGAGGACAGACGAATAGCTTAATGCCATCTGTTACCATAAGTAGTTTTGAGTTGGCACCTTAAGCTCTAATCGCTTATAATAAGGAAATGTTTATAGTTGTTACAAACACACTAGTGGCTACCATTCTATAATACACATGGACAAGACAGTATGACATTTTCGGTGTAAAGATTGTACAGTTAAACATTTAAATTATCCGAAACACAGTAACAATGTAAACTTGCTATCGGTTTGTTTGGAGAAATTTTTTGGCCACGTTTGACATATCTTTGAAAACGATAAGTCATTTAAGGCAGTATCTACTGTAGAAAGACTGTGCTACTGGCGAAAGACATTGGATGTTGTCTGAAACATCTGGCCATTTTAAAAATCATATCCAGTTGCTTGAGTAACTGCTTTTTGGTATATCTTAGTATCTGGATGTCTGAACTTTCTCGATATTTCAAGTATCTTGATCACTCACTTCAGTTTAACAATAGTTATGAAATACTAACCACAAGTGATGCCTTTGATGCAGACGCCAAGTGTTGTTGTTCGAACGTTCCACGATTTCAGTCGTGTCTCCTGTTGCACACCATCTTTACAGCTGTTCTCAATGACATTATTCGTTGCGAAAGCCGGTCCGTGAGAGTTACCCGTGGTACCGTGCCAGCACCCGAAGTTTCCCCCGGCTGCGAGCAGTTCTTCCGCATCTTCGTAGCCGGGAATACCCTGGAGCAGGTCCCGACACGGGGTTTTGTGATGTGCGGTGTCACGTTCGTCGATGTAGCACATAGTCCAGCCATCTGGAACTCTGTAGTCGCTGGACTGGTCAACTACTTCCGTCGCCTGTCGCAAAATCTTACCACAGCAGTTTCCTACCAAACAGAAAATATGTAACTGGTTTATTGGTTCAATCCACGAACACTAAAATACATTGCATGCACAGAAGACGCTGAATTGTATACTTTAGAATTGTACATATGCAAACATACGATACAATTACAAGGGAATGCTTACAAAACTACAACGACAGCGTCACATGAAATTTATGTTTACTTACTTGAATCTCTAGCGGTAGTTGTAGCCGGTGCTGTAGTGGTTGTAGTCTGGGGTGCAGCGGTTGTAGCTTGGGGTGTAGCGGTTGTAGCGTTCCAGTCTACAACAGAATAATATGCAATAAAACAATGATGACAGTTGTACAAGTAATCCTTGTGCTCTTGTAATCATACATTCTAAAATGAAGCCTGAAAATGGCACTATACAGCAGTACTACTGATGTAAAATTATACGTACTGCTGTACTACTGACCATTGTATGTACTACTGTACTACTGATGCATCACTATAAGTACTGCTGTACTACTGATGTACCATTGTATGTACTACTGTATGTACTACTGTACTACTGATGCATCATTATAAGTACGCTTACTGCTGTACTACTGATGCATCATTTTAAGTACTGCTGTACTGCCGATGTACTATTACAGGTACCACTGTGCTATTGCTGTTCTACTGACTTCAATGATATCATTATCATGTACTACTGTATCACTGATGTATCATTATTGGTACTACGTACTGTACCACCGATGTATCATCATACTACGTACTGTGCCACTGATGTATCTTTACATGTACCACTGTATCAATGATGTATTATAAGTACAACTGTACTAAAGTATCGTTATATGTACTACTGTACCACTGATGTATCACGATAGGTACTACAGTACTACTGAAAATAACATAAACTAGAGTTCGGCGACCTCATACCTCCATGAAAATTTAGAGCTTTCATAAATTTCATGCAATTGACTAACACATTAACATAATTTATGCATGGTGTTGTTCATCATTGACTAACGTACACATGTCACAATTATAAAATTCCCATTATGAATCATAAAGTGGTTTTGCAATTTTTTACATAAATTATGCAAATAAAGTCCTCATTAACATATTACCGTATCTGCTTATATTTCACCTATCATAATTAGCATGTGTTAGATGTATTGAGGTCCAGTTATTGAAAACAATGGAACTATACAGTTTCCTCATTAATTATGCAAATTAAGTCCTCATTTGCATAACATGCATATCATTATGAACATCTTTGCCCAAGCTACCTGCATGCTTAAAATGATGGCAATCCGTCGTTCCTTTCCGCAGTTATCCTCTTTGAAGTGTCTTGACAAAAATGCCCCTGCAGTTCCACAATTAAATGTTAGGGGACTGAAACTTGCCCCAATTTGTCATGGCACTAAAAGCTATCTACCACCTAAATGTCAAGACCATAGCATGTCTGAAACAAGAGATACATTGAAAAAACTGCTATTATAGAATATTCTCATTAATTATGCAAATGTACTCCTATTTTGCATAATTAGTACTTTATCGTGTACAATACTGTCTAAGGTACCTACATACCAAAAATCATGAAAATCCTTTGTTCCCTTCTTGAGTTATCCTCTTCAGAAGTTTTTGACAAAAATGCCCCTGCTATCCCAAAACTAGACGCTAGGAGGCCCAAACTTATGTCATTTCTTCCTGAGCACAAGAGCTATCTAACACTCAAAAATCGTGACCATAGCATGTTCAGAACACCGAAATAGCAAAGCCGGAAGTTGCGCTGCTGTACCAAGGGGAGCCGCTAGGGGGCCCAAAATCTAATCATTTCCAGCTTTTATCACACACTACCAACACACCAAGTATGAAACCAATCCACCCAGCCATTCATGAGTTATCTTGTTTACACACACACACACAAACACACAGACAGACAGACAGACACACAAACGCAGGGTAAAATATAACCTCCATGACATTTCATGGAGGTAAAAATAGCAGTGTTTTCTATAAAATGAAGATGACATAAATACCTGCACAGAAGGCGTACCGGTCCTCCCATTTAGAACCAATCGTACACCACAGTTTTGACTCTACACCACAGGCGGCGCCTTTACTCCACGTGTTCATGTACTGGTAAACGCCCTGCAGCTTTGCACAGCCGTATGGTCTAGTACCACACATCTCTTGAGCTACTTCATTCATCGGGTTGTAGCAGTCTTCCAACCCCGTAAGGACGCACTCCGACGAGGAATGCATGCAATCGCTGTCTCCTGAACAAGGTGTCACGTACCCGGCTGCCTCGCAGGCTGCCTTCACGTTGGCTGATGTCATCTTTCCGATCACAGGTACTTTGTAGTAGTCCCATCCCTTGTGATGAGTTAGGTATGACGTCCTGCGCTCTATAAAGAGGACAAAACATCATTAGCCCATGGCTACTTCCCCTCAGCCAATGAGGAGCCCCCATTCTCTGTTGATATATCCACATAGTATGGTGCTACGAAATAAAGTGTGCTGCTATTTCATGCAAATGAGGAAAAAACTGTGGTGATATCAAGAAAACTGTGGTGATATCAGCCTGAAAAGTGTGGGTGCTATACGCATGTGACCCGTTCTGACCAATCCTTGCTTACCTTTGAGACCTTCTTCTGGGACCAGAATAGTGTCATGTGATAACTGACCAATCCTATGCTTGACTTCTAATTGCCCAGAGGAATATGAGCAGACTTTATGTCTCTCCAGGTACCTTGCCCAGGAAGGTCTTGACAAGATTAATGACCTTGTGTTGTTACAGCCTGACAGTCTGTCACAGCTTTTCAAGCAATAACAAGAAAGATTGTGGACTTTTAGGACAAAATAAAGTAACATTTTGTAAAGCTGATGAACTAGAAAAGCTTCGGGGAAGTATGCCATGGGCTAAGTTAGTTACCCCATGGCCTTGGGCTCGTTTTCTGTGTATATCACAAGGCCCGACACCTCGGGGATTTCTAGTCTCCCCTCGGTGGGCGGGCCTGGCGATATACACAGAAAACTCGCCCCGCCCATGGGGTAACTATTACATAACAACTGAATTATCCAGAACAAGGTTTGAACTTCATCATTACTTCTAGATGAAAGCTAGTACTGTACGTATACTGAGATCATGTTGGACCCCGCTATAAACACTTCAAGGGCTCATTGAAGTTCTCTCTGGCTGTATTAAGCATCTCACATCGAGAACTTTGCCATTTTAACATTATGCTGCTGGTGGCTTGCTGTTCTCAAAAGAGTGAAAACCTTCAACAAAAACAGACTTGATGAGCTGGATCGCAAACGACAAGCCGGGAAAGAAAAGCCAGGAAGGAGACCCGATCCCAGGGCCACCGTAAGCCTAGTGTGCGGACGCACTTGCCTCAGGTTTGGGCTATGATCCCTTTCACTTTCTCATTATTGACATCAGTATCGGCCTGGATGGACCTCCAAGGCCAACACAAGATGAACGCTACAAATACACTTATGTCGTATCAGGGTGACCAGCTAAAAAGGTTAACATCTGAACAGGGAGATTGCCATAAACGTGTATGCAATAGGAGGATATTGTGTAAAATGAATATCTGGTCTTATATCTCACCTGGGGTGTGAGGTGATCCAGCGCCCACATCTTTTGCGTTATCAGGGCTTTCAGTTGCAGGTACGTCTGACGAGGGACGAAAACATTTAACCTTATGTCAAACCATTGCCCTCTCCAGATAACAAGGGTCTTTAATAGCTTAATCAACAACCAAGACATAAACTCTCAGCCAACGTGTCAGTGACCGTCTGTCACCTTTCTCAGGGTAATTCTGGCTGGTTCAACGTGCACTGCAGCTATAGGCGTCGCTGCTACAGATGCGGTCCCAAACGTCGGCTGTAACAGTTAGTTTGTCTTGGTTATGAATTGTGAAGCTTCTGATTTGTTATGCAGTGACTTTCCAAACTAATAAAACCGTGAACGGATATTATAATTTTCATGGATCCTCACATAAGTGAACAATCTTTAGAAAAGGAACTAAAACTTTCTTTCTCTCACCTTCAAAGTGCGGCTCCCCAGACCCAGTTTCATCATCCTCA
Source organism: Branchiostoma floridae (assembly GCF_000003815.2). Taxonomy (NCBI): domain Eukaryota; kingdom Metazoa; phylum Chordata; class Leptocardii; order Amphioxiformes; family Branchiostomatidae; genus Branchiostoma; species Branchiostoma floridae. The sequence goes on along the minus strand of NC_049987.1, from coordinate 17,999,171 downwards.
TCATTCAATAATTCAACAGACATGGAAGGTGTAGGGGAAGGCACTGTCGTCTGTGGGGCTCCATCTGTGATTATAGAAAAAGCGTATAAAAAGTTTGCTGTTGCAATATTTCACTTTAAAGCTTAAAAAAAACAAGCCACAAGTCATTGAATGCAAAGACCTTATGGTCATTAATGTTGCGTTAGTGGTTAATTTTGAGTTTTGGAAAACAAAATTAAGTACACCAGAGTAAAGCTAAAAGTTAGAAACGTAGGTTCTTTGACTAACAGTGCATGCAATATATTACAATTTACAAATTATACACAGCCATAACGCAAAGAACTAGCTAATACATGAGACCCTTATCATATGTACACAAACAAAATCATACAAATTAATATAAAGTTTAGCAATCTTACCTGTTGTACAGTAAGCCAGAATACACTGTGTTGCTTTTCTCAGCTTGTAGACGAAGAAATCTCCGGGACACGACAAAACTTTGATTTCCCAAGACCACTTGCAATCGTTGCCATCCCAAAACGCACACACTGTCCGGGTGACGACACCTTCCTCTATGGTTGGATGCGGTCCTCTCATCCAAACAGGAGCGTGTGTACCGCAGCGATGAGTCGATAGGGGGCGCTCCGTCGCCATGATGACACCCCCCTCCCCCACAAAGCGGTACCAAGACCCATGCTGCAACCCGCTTCTTTTGTCGCATAGAAGAGTGTTTGTAGCTGTGTTTGGATCTACTTGATAGTGTACGCTTCTCTGTGGCTCATCCAAAGTAATGTAGTGGTGACAGGCGGGATGAACTGCAGAACAAGAAAAAAAAAGAAATGAAACCGAGAGATCCATTAAGACATCAACCGTTTCTACGGTGCAACAACTGACGGTATAAAGTTTAAATTTGCGCGCTGCTAATAAAATCACTTTCTATCATAGATAGGTGGCAAAGATTCAAAATTCAAATTGTCTTTTGTTTGGCCTGTTTTAGGTATTCACTCGTAATGATCTTCAAGTGTTTACAAAGAAAGTTTTCACATCTAGGAAAAACCGTTGACAAGTTTTCTTTTAAATTTAAATGAATGGGCGACTGATATTCCACAAATACGAATGTGATATCTATCGATGTACAGAAAGTTTGAAATAGAACGAAATGGAATAGCTCCATTTCGTTCTATCTCGTTCTATTTTGCTATTTCTGTACACCCACATCTATTTACCGGCTTATTATCGACACAGATGGCGATAAGAGTTTAAGTAGCAATTCCATAGGTGGATAAGTCACGTACCATCTTCTTTGCGATTGTCCAACGCACCAGAGCCATCTTCATCCTCATTTGATGCAGGCCTGGTGACGTCATCAACCGTCATATTTTGAATGCCTGTGGAGCACGTAATTTCATTTGCATGTGGATAACATTTTATACACAATCACTAAAGAAAGCAGGTGTAAAAAAACGGCAATTCCATTCTAAATTGAATTGCAATGCCTTGTCAGAAATCTCAATGGATACATACACAAATAACACCATTACATTATATATTTTTTTGAAATTATAGACAATGCAATACATGGCAAACCTAGCACCTAAGCTGATACTGGCTGCCTGGCACATACACTTCTCAAAGAATGCACAAAATCAACTTAAACATTTTAAGTATACAGAACAACAAGATCAAGCCTAAAGACAAACCTTTAGAACATATAGAACATCTGATATATAGATTTGGGACTTGGGAGGGAGGTCTACTGGTCTAAGTACAGGTAAGCGTTTAAACGTTAAAACTGATCATTTCTCCTACATAGAGACATACAATGATACCAGCAAACCGCCTCTTGTCTTTAATCTGCCATCTCAAACATCCCCGTCAGTTCCTGTGGGTGTCGCCACATACCGGTTGTCAGCGAATCAGAGAATAGGCCTTTCACTTTTCAAAAGGGATCTCGCATATATAAGCTCATTAATATTTATAAGCAGGGCGGTCAGGAACTGATGGTGATGGTAGAGATAGCAGAGTACAGACAAGAAGCGGTTTTGTTGGCGCCGTTGGATGTCTCTGCGTAGAAGAATGATTATTTCCTTACCTAGACCACAATACGTCAGACTACAGGCTTTCACTGGTTTCAACTTGTAGATGAGAAAACCCTCGGGACATCGCTTTACGCGTATGTTCCACCTCCATCTGCATATTTTCTTATCAAACCGTGCGCAAACCTGGCGCTCGACCACCCCGTCTTCGTACGTCGGGTTGATACCATTCATCCAGACGGGGGCGTCCGAGCCGCAGCGGTGGGAAGAAGGTGGTGGTTTCGTCGGCATGGTTGTGCCTGCCTCCCCCATGAATCTGTACCATCGGGTGGTCTGGAACCCGTCTTTGTTGTCACAGTGGTGTCTTCCGTACAGATCAAGGGATCTAGCTTGGGCACTTCTCCAGGGTTCGTTTAGTACGTGATACTTGGAGCAGTATCGGTCTAGAAAAAAAAAACATGATGATAAGTTTGATGTAAATTGATGATAAGTTTGATACAACTGCAGTGTACACACTGTCGAATTTTAGACATACTGTACTAAGTAGTCTGTGTACAAACTTTAGTCTCTTTCTCTCTCTTTCCTTATCTCTCTCCTCTCTCCTCCTTTACACCCTTCATCTCTACCTCTCCGTTTTCTTGTTCTTTCTTTAAAATTTCTTTTTTCTTTCTTTCCTTTCTTATCCCTCCTTCTAGCCTTCTTTCTTTCTTTCTTCCTTACCTCTCCTTTCCCAGTCCCTCTCCCCTTTCTCTAGCGTACTAAATAGTACGTGTAGATTTTATTTCAGAACATCACGAGTAAGGAAAAACACACAAGCGCTACGTTTCTATCCAAATAGACCCCACAATCTTACCAAACAGTTGGGAGTTATCGTCGGGTAAAGACTAAAAGAGTCTGAGAAGTGACAAGCCGACAGGCTGAGACTCGTCACTATGAGACCTGACCTTGCCAAGTTCAATGGTTCATCTCAGCTTCAAAGGAACTAAAGAAAACAACATCCTTTCTTTCCACGAAAAATGCATGTACAGTGCCAAACTACTGGCTTGGGTGGGTTCGCGTGAGGCAACGGTAGAGTTAGCCTGATTTAATCGCGCTTCTCCGGCCCGTCGTACATTGCCGCGCCTATTACTGCCCGGCCGGGAAATGTGACGTTAGGCTTACTCCTACCAGGCGTAAAATGAGTACCTGTCTTCGGTTGGGGAGGTAAGGTCGGAGCCCGCAGTATTTATCCGCGACCCCCGTAGGGGTTAAAAAAGTAGTGCGGTCGAAATCTTGGAGCGTCTGTAAACACTGTAACATGAAAGACAGCGGGGCATGAACTTTGCTATATGGTAGTATAATACGTCGGCTTTCAGATCGTATGTATATATAAGATCATGATGTTTGCCCATTCCCCGTACTAGTGCGCGTGACATTTACAGCTGACTGCCTGGGTGAGCCGGCTGCAGTTCCGCATGGCCCCGCATGACCCCATGTAAAGAGTCGATGTTAGTCACCTAGAAATCCCCGTAGGCCGAAAACTGTGTTCTGCTACCGTAACAGACGGTGGCATGCAGCGTTGGTGCTTTACAACATTTTGCCCAGGAAACAGGGGGTAGCACCCTAAAAGCCTATAGGACTAAATTTAATTTGTCTCTGTTCATTGCGTGTGGTATTCCCCAAGCAGAGATTGAGAGGCGGAGATAACATAACAGTTAACATAGTAGTCGAGATTTTACCGGCTCGCTCTAGCAGCTGGTAAAAATCCCGACCGCTGCTATATCCCAGCGAAACAATCTCTGCTTGGAGAATATGCTTGTGGCACTGTCTATCAAAATAAGTAAGTTGAGTGCTGTGTTACATTGTCAAAATAACAATAAAAACATAATAACATTGTCCCCACATGCGTTAAAGCAAATGAAAATTTTTGAAAAATACAAAGACAAAGAAAAACATCCTCCTTACCACGAAAATCTCCAACCTTTCCAAGACATGTTAATGTTACATCGAAAGCTTTCAACGCTACATGGCAAAGATCCAAGCCGATGACATACAGATGTAAACTGTGAAAGTCTTGCCGAGTAAACAGACTCTGAAGTCTTTCCGATTGTGTTAACGTTGCGGTAGGTTACACTGAACTTTGGTCGTCCTTTTTGTGGGTTACCGGTTTGACCTTTGACTTACTTCAAGGTCGTTGGTAATCAAAGGTGACAGACCCGGTAATAAGCCGTTAAACCGAAGTTTCGTTGCACAGTGTGGGATGGGTTTTAGGTACATTACTCCAAACCGTGTATCAGGTGTCTACGTGGTATATTCTAAAATCTACGCACACACACCACACACTCATACACACACACGCACACCACACACACACACACACACACACACAAACAAACACACCACACCACACACACACAAACATAGACACAAACACACACAAACGCACACACACAAACAAACACACACACAAACACACACGCACCGAGATATCATAACACACAAGCGTGACGTACACACAAAGGCTGAAATTTGAAACTCAAGTTTGCTGATCTTTATGATGACTATCCGAAACATTGGGTTAGCAAATGTTTCGCATGAAACTGTAACTCTCGAAGTTGCACAGGTGTTATTTTGACACCGCAGATACAAACACCTGCCCGATTGCACACTGCAGAATAGCTGATGACTAATATTAACCCCCAAAGTTTCATAAGAAACGCCCTCTCGAAACTATCCAAATGTTTCATAATCTGACCCCAACTCATTTGAAACTAGCACACCTTTTAGCTTTTTTAAAAAGCCCTAACACATATCCTCCTCCCCCCCCCCTTCCACCGCCTACTACACTTATATTTGCTAAGGAGAACAAGCAAGGTTTCAAATAACACAGTAGCCTTTTCCTTTTGTCTACTTTATCCATACAGGCTACCACAGTGGTTAGCCACAAACCGCTGACAATGCATTTCATACTTCCTAAAAAGCCAACAAGCAGTACTTGGGACAAGTGCCAAACATAAGCTCTACTCAAGACTACCTGTGGGTAAAAGCTAGTTGTAGATTTCTTCAAGGTCTTATCCCATGTTACGTTAAGAAGTAAGAAAATATTATTCTCCAAGCAGAGGTCGAGTCGCGGAGATATACTAGTAGTCGAAAATATAAAGTGTCACCAATGTGTCGTTTCTAAGAGGACCTCCTATGGTGTTTTAAACTTACAGAACGAGTCACTATATATTAAGTGACACGATTTCACCTTAATCATTGTACTCAAAACATAACAGGCCATATTACAAGGAAAAAAGAATGAAGGAAAAAATATTCCTACCCGAAGAAAACTTGGAAGACGCCAGGCCACTCAGTGCAAGCGTGAAGACTGCGCAAACAATAACACAATTCAACCACTGTTTCGCCATGTTTTCTTCGCCCGTATACGTTGACAGCCAATCCCCCTAACTTCTCTCTGTGCCCGCTGTTGAGGCCAAGTGATTAGGGAAGACTGTGGCAAGACTGCGGCTGCGGTCTGACTTTTGTAGTCAGAGCTGCCAAAAGTTTCAGGGCCGATTTCGGAGAAATCTGCCGATCTTACCCCGGGCTTGTCACGGCACGGTACAACACGCCCACTAGGTCATGACCTCACACCGGATGTGCTCCACCGGAAGTCTCCTTTACCTTAGCTTAAACATTTCAAGACGTCTTGGATCAATTCTTGCAAGGAGCACACCTGCCACGAATGTACTTAAGTTCAATTTGAGTTATGATGCGTGAAAGACAGGGCCAGATTTAGTAGAAACTGGAGTGTGTTTTGTTTTCAACCACCTTGCTATGGGAGCTAGAGTTTAACGTAGTTGAGTCGGAGATTGTTTTGGTTGGCAAAGAGAAGAGAGTCTGTCAACATGATACGAAGCGTTTGTCTCAAACTGGGACAGAAGGGGTTAGTGTGTTTTTACTTAGCGGTTGTTACGCACGGAAAGTGGTTCGCTAAGCTTGAATCGAGGCCAACGACCGTAAGGCAAGCCCGGGCATGGTTGGGGTTCCTTCCTTCTCTGGAAAAGTTCCAATTGTTACAGATTTTCAAAGACCGCAAGGAGAGAACAAAAGGGGATGCTGACGCAGTTTGGGGCATTGACTCGGGTGCTAAGTGCTATTAAACCGCTTGTAGTTACCTCTGAAGTATCAAATATCGTATCAAATATCTGTATCTGTATCTATATAGCCGGTATAACCACCCTTCGGCGTAACACACCAGCTTCGCAGGCACGCGCTAAATATAGGGGCAGCATAATGATTATAATATAATAATGACAAATATCATAATGACAACAAAATACGGTAGACGACAGAAAGAAAGAAGGTTTCAACAAAGATAGTTGTTTGTTTGTTTCTACAGTTTTGTCAACACAAACCAGACATAATTTTTTATTAAAACAAGGGTTTAGGACTTCTTATTATTATTTAATAATAACCTGTCCAACACGATATCAAATTTTTCCAACAGACCGGGTGCAGTATGACGTTAGCCAACAGGTGGCGCGCTAACTTCCGCTTGCCTTCTTGGAAGCCGATTAAAAAAAGTGTTTGGCATTAAAGATTGTAACAGGGTCATATTCTCGGAAAAGGTCAGTGAGTTCTTTTGTACTCAGCAGCGCTATTTATATTCACAACGATACCGCCTGCCAGAACGCAGCTGTTATATACCCCTTTCCACTAGGACGGCGCTCTCGCCGCGCTCTCTCCGAGCAGTGCGATCTATTAAAACATTCATTATTGACATATATCTCAACGACTTCTATAGTAAAGAAACGAATCTTTTTACACTTTGTGTGTTTTGTTGTCTTCTCAGCCGATCAAAGAATGATTGCTCAAAAACTTCAAATATGGATCGCCTGCCCACCCAACCCTAACCTCCGTGCAGATGTTAAGAGCAAAATAGCGAAGGTTACTCAGTGGCCATGACCCCCAAGATATGACCGATATGTGCTCTAGGAAAAAGGCAAATTCTTTGGTGTTGTTGCTCGACAGTTTAAGGCCTGTGACACCTGTAGATTCTCAGTCGAGCAGTTATATGGCCATAACTTTTGATGAAACCATCTGTTTTCAACAATTTTTGGCCAGTTAACGTAATTCACCCATATTCAAAATATGATGACAAGAAAATTGTGGATCCTCAATATTTTGGGTTTAAAAAACCATTTTTTGGTAAAAAATAGGGATGCTATTAAAATGGGTCTGTGCCCACTATGAAATGATTGTCTAACTGAGTCATATTTTCTGGAGTAATAGATTATATCTCTGTGATATCTAATATGCCCGGGGATCTTGCCGCTTTACATCGGTAAGGCTCCGTTTTGGGGCAAAAACAGAATTTTTTGACAATTTTTTGGTATTTTTCGTACAAATATCAATACAGCCACGGAAATCAAAGATATTGCAAGAAGGCCCGCTTGATTTCTGAAGGTCTAAGGCTTAATGAACCTAAATCTGCACAAAACTCGTAATAAAACTGGTGCCCTGATGTGGGCAGGGGCCGACGAAACACTACTTACCCTACATGAACTGCGCCCAAGTAAGACATGTTTGACTGTACGTAACATTAACCGATGGTAAAATATGAATGTTTTATGTCTGTATCTGTTAAATTGCTGTTGTATCAATGCGAAATTTCGCAAGCAGTTAGCCTTATAAGACATCAGTCAACTGCCATACAATCATTTTGGGCTAGAAATACCGATTTATAGCATTATTTTGCTGTTTCCTTGAAGTATGAGCGCCTCGCTGTTTTCCCGCCACTGCACACCCCGGGAGGTCGGAACGCATGTTCGGACTGTACCACTTGCAGCCCTCGCGGGGGTGCCCTTTTGTTAACCGCTTCTAGTTATGCCGATATTTGATAAATACTAGATCAATATCTTTAACATTTAACATTAATAAGTCTCAAGAAAAGTAGATAGTGTGGCCCGTGCATCGTAAGTTCCTGTTTTCGCAATGTAACATTAGGTACTGACATTGGACCGTTCTAAAAACGCTCCGGCCCGGCGGGGTTACCTGAGGTCACGCAGTGGTTCAAATTTCATGTTCGACCAAAATTGTCACAGGCCTTAAAGTGCCCGTGTCTACACGTATACAGAAAATGCACTGGTGGAAGTACAAGGTTGCTGCTTTTGTTTACAAAACCTGAGATAAAAGCAAAAGTCAATTGATCGCTGAATAAGAAATTGAAGTTCACCTCAGATTCCCGCCTGGCAGAATAGTAATAGGGATATAGTAATATGGCCATTCCGAAATGACCTCTGTGCAGAAACAACAACCGTTTCTTTCTAATTAACTTATTGAACAACATGGTTCATTATCTTCTTCCTGCAGTATGCAATCGTTTCTGTAGGTGACGCTTCTGACATGTCGGCAAAGCTGTACATTTAAAATACAGAGTAGCATGCAAATCTGATACCAAACTAACGCGAAAACAATATGGACTATTGCACTACTTTGAGTAGTTAGTTGTTATGTCATTTAACTTCGTTAAATTTGCGATTTCCATATACGTACATGAATTTAATTTTAGTGTATATATCTTAGTATGATTAGTGACCTCTGTATTTGTATGTATATAATGTAGCATTACGTGAAGTTTACTGCCTTTAAAATCATTTCTCTCTCCCGTTGAACCTGACTAGATCGGGCAGATATGAGACAACAGTCTGTTCAGTTGACTGTCTACCATCGTTTGATCTGGGTGAACGCGGTCTTTACCCGGCTGACACACGCTCATGTCCCACGTTTCCAACACGACCACGTCTGGATCCGCCCGGAACACCTCTCGTATCACCTCCGTGATCTGGTAAGCCAGCCAGTCGCTCCCGAGCACATAGTACTCCAACCTTCCTCTCGTGTGTTCTCGCGTTGTCCCAGTTCTCACGAAAACCTGCGTGTTGGGACTCCTGCGCTTGAGACGGTGTATGGCGGCCCGTATGGCGTACATTCGCGACCGGATCATGTCCAGCGGCTCGGCGGTAAAGTGAGCCCACAGACCGAGAACCACTACCGTGTTCGGGCCTCCGCGAATGGAGTCCAGTACGTCGGCAGTGTAACTGAAATCGTTAAAGTAAATCCAAGCTCCCCCTTGTACGGGGAAGTGATGGAACCGGTAGCGAACAGAGATGTTCCACTGGTTGTTGTCACCACCTAGGAGAGCTGAAAAGAGAATGAAGTACTAGTGGTTTTTGTAACAATACCGACATGGATACAAAACAGCCGACTCATGATGGTGGACAAGGGTACAACGTCGTCCGTGACGTACCCACTAGTGGACCATACCACTTGTTACATAGGTGGTGATCGATACCAACTATATCCAACTATACATGTAGTGGCGTGATTTCTTTTATTTCTTTCATTTGTCTTATAGTTACCATTTAGTTGACGCTTAGATATACGGAAGCCATTGTCTTTTTAGAGTGCTACCTGTATGTTGATTTGGTCGCAAATGCACCCTTTCTCACTGTTACACACGGCTATAAGTGTAACAGTTGCAAATTTGATCAATTCCCGGACCAAGAAACGTGCCAGAAACCTTTTTAAGGAAACATTTACTAACCTGTTGAATCCATGGTTGTTTTATTGTAGTACAGTGGTACTACCTTTTGCAAACGCTGGCTCCATTGTCTAAGGGTGGAGTCGCCTAAATTAGAGAAATAGAAATATTTCTGTATCAAATTTTATCTTTTAGTTAGGCATTCATGCTTAAATGATATTGGTAGTAACGAGTTAGATAAGAAGGTCCCTTTTTCTCTGTAAAACCAAACTCGGATTCAGGAGTACTGTTCAGTATTGTATTCTGAAGCATGTCTTTTAAACATGATTGGTCAATAGACGTGGTCAGCTGTATACCTTGCATGTACAATGTCTTGTTAGCCAGGCATCTCTGAACGTCTTCTTTGGCAAAAACTCGGACATTGCAGACTGATGATCTCCAGACCTTGGCTGACCAATATCCCAGAGCTGATGACTTGTCCCAGGTACACGATGGAAGTTGTTCATGCGATGGAAGTTCTGCCTCAAGGACACGTATGGGCTGCTTGACCCCTACTTCAAGTTCCGCCTCAAGATATGGTCTGTGTGTCGAGAAAATAATCAACGTATTTCTATATGTTTTTCAACCTTTATCAACATTCACATAACAGTGCACAGGCAGTACAATGCATACATGATAATACATAAAAAGGAATTTTGATCAAGTTGTGTTCAAAGAGTACAAAGATTGTTGTCTATTTCTATAGTGTTATTTGACATATTTCTAAAATACACAAAATTTGGTTTGACATGTTTACAGAACATATTAGATTCAGAATTTAGCAATGAGCCTATTCAAAAATTGTTAGCAATGAGCCTATTCAATGTAAAAGTGGCAGTACAATGGTATTTCTAAATTAACCCTATTATCACTAGGTGGTGTAAGGTAATATCTATTACGACCAATGTGAATAAACAAAGAGCAATTTTTTTAACAAGATGGATATCAAAACACTATATGAGATAAGCTAAGCTCAAAACAGTATAAGAATATTTTAACGTATGCAATGTACATTAAAACATTTGCATATTAGAATAAGTGACATCATGCCATGTGAATTAACAAGTACACTAACAAATGTTATCAGTTTATAGCTGTATTTGCAACTTCTGGAAGGACTTACTTTTGGAAAAGTTTCTTTTCTTCATCATTAGACACAAGACTCGGTGTCTTTGTTCTGCTATTGCCCGGCGCCCACCGGCACTTGGAGATGGCGGAACATGGAAGTTTTTCCGGCCTCTCACAAACCCAGGTTCCGTTCACCTCACCCTTTGAGAAATCGCACTGTTGGTTGGGCGGTAGGCTGGGGTTGGCAGAACTAAAGCACTGTTTGGTGTAGGTAGCGTTTATGTTCTCGTCGACAAAACTGCAATGGAAAACTCTCTTGTTTGGAATTTTTCGCACCCTTTGTAGAACCTTGACTGCTTCGCTTGGATGGACGAGTTGGATCTTTATCTGATATAAAAGGGCAGAAAGATTTGATGTATATACACTGATATATGTCTCTGGTAAAGAAAAGGTTTCAAAATACATTTGCAGATAGTTACGAACACGAGAAAATATTAACAATGGTTAAAGAATATGCAGTGTCCGTAGACCGGAAAAATGGTAAACTTATGAAAGAAATACACACGTTTTAGGGAACTATTTTACTTTGTCCCAATCATAATCGCTGGAAAATATGAAAATGGGCTCATGCGCTTTAGATAACCACAAGACACATTTTGATGGGTGATTTCCGTTCGCACCCACCAAAGTCTAACTGTACTCACCAAAACGCCGCCTACCCAGTAGAGCGGGAACTGCACAGTGTAGGTACCGTTACAGTGGTCAGTGACGTGGCCGGCACTACTGGCCTGTAGCGAACGGTCACTACTGACCAGTCTGGCACGGAAAAAGTCTCCTCCGTACGTTTTCGGCCTTCCTTCTCTGTCTCTTGCCACCACCCTTACGGTAAGAACGTCTCCTTTGTGATACAGACTACCTCTGTTCAAGACACGTATGCTTGTATTGTTTGGGCACGTGACCTGCTCTTGGTTGCAAGGTTCAATATTTGTAACGCTTAGGCCTTTGGGTTTTACATTTCGACTAAGATTAGTCCTGATGATATTTGGAATTGATAGATTTTGACGGATTTTAGTCGACTTCTGGTTAGGGATTTTAACACTCTGAAGTAAGCGAAGTTTAGGTAGTGGTTTGGGGAATCCGACATTTAGCCAGGATAGACCAAGGAGTTCTAATGTCTGTGTGACAGGAAAAAAATTAAACAATTTAAGAACAAAATGATATTGTTACCTTAAAATGTGTAATATACATTTCGTTTGAATCATTATGATTTGTTCAATCTTTTTCTCCAACACTATAAAGCTTCCCTCCTATACGACAGTCATTGTTAAAGGGCGTTGCATCAATGCACTTTTTGATTTGCAGGTGTAAGATGCTATCTTAACTTCTTTATGATAAAATGGAGTGTGTTAGCGTTTTTGCAATAGCCTTTGAGGTACTACATAACATGAATACATTTGGCCATTATAACAGTTTAAGAAAACGTACCACAAGGATAAATACGACAGTAGCCAGGACCGTAAACGCTGCATACATCCGGGTACTGGCCATAGGCATGACGTAATCTGCTGAAAACACAATCAATGCAGTTCTCACAAATGCAAAAGTGTGATCCTTCTAGACAAATAAAGGTAGTCCCGTAATATGTTTTAAAAACCCTAATCTGACCGTATAGGTCTTTCTGGACCCATGCGTATATTCATATCTGCCATATCAACATTTTTCATCGGAGAAAAAAACCCTGTGAAGAATTGGTTTGCATACATGTCTTACAACGTCTAACAAATTTTCACTGAGTTTTGCCCATTATTGTATGCTAATAAGTTATAGCTGCCCCTACGGCCGGTGAGGCTATGGGACCGGTAAGATGAGGTGAGTAAGCTTTACTCTGTGTCTGGTTCGTTGGGGTTCAAAATGACGTAATATAAAGAGATTTCAATAAAATAACAGATATTTCTCATTATTGCTATATAGTAAACAAGTTATAGTTGCTTGAAAGAGTAAAACACCAACTTTTTGTAAATAAATTAGTATTTTAGTGTAAAACAGAAAATATGCTCTCATCTTCTAAAATTTTATGCTGTCTTGTTTCCACCTGTGCGTAGACCCATGATAAAAAAGTGTGGCAATTAAAACTATTGCCATGGCGACGGTTTTATTTTTCATGTGTATTAATGATTGTTGTTGTAGGTGTGTTGTATTTGTGTTCTATCCTTTCGCCTGGCTGTATGTATGAAGATGATCATCTCATCTACCTACATAACAATGTGTTCAAAGTATGAAAGTCTTAGCCAAGAAAGCTATTGTAGCATTTTCTCAAAAACTATGTAAATGAGACCCTGATTTGCCCTTCTTACGTCTGCATGTTCAACTTAACGTACATGTTGCTGCCAAATGTCGGAAGAATGGAATTTCGTCATTTAATACTATGATAACAATTTCTGATTAATTATGCAAATTAGGTAACAATTTGCATAATTGATGTCTATCGATATTCATCTCTTTTCTAGTTACATATGTCATGTTTACGTGTCCTAGTAGTAATGAAATATTGTGGCTTAATAAACTGTGCTCGTTAATTATGCAAATTAGCTGCATTAATAGCCCTTATTTATGGAAGGCATCTCTGAAGTTATCTACATATCAAAAATCACGATGATCCATCAACCCCTTCCCGAGTTATTCCCTTCCAAAAGTATGGTGCAATTGCGCACGCGCGGACGAATTGCTGTAGAATTTCGGGAATTTTTGCCAATCGAATATATACTTAACAGTAAAAATAATATTTCTCTCTTTTTGAATTACATATGGCATATTTTTGAGCATTTTGGCATGCACCTTTAAGACCAAAAGGTGTATTTCTAACACCAAACGGCATGTAGAAAGCAAAATTACAAGTGTTCAATGTGTTTCAAGCAGTACAAAAACTGTCCGAAGTTTCATCTGGGGGCGACCAAGCCATCAAAAGTTACAGGAATACTCCTTTCCTTTAAGCCTTGGTCGCCTTAACCCACCCGAGTATAGTGATTACAGAAAAAGCTGAAATATAAACCAGAGAGCTAACATTCTATTTGATTTACATTTGTTAAAAGGCATTCAATTGTCGGGAAACCATAAATGTTTGATAGACAGTTTTACTCTTGGATTACATGTAAATGTTTCTCAGCTCACGTTGTATCCTAGACACAAACGATAACCTAGCAACCTGTATCCGGCGCCACGCCATAGTTATTGATCGCTAGAGTGACTCTCATTAATCTTTAGAATATGAATAAAGATTGAATGATTTTATTGGGACTGAATGTTGTCATATCTTTAGAACCGTTAAAAGTGGGGTACATTTTCAGGCATTGTCATTCAGGAGCAATATTGTGATTAACGTTTCCACGGGACGAATTGATCATAATTAACTACTATTCTATTGCCTCGGCATTTATACAGTAAACTCTTTTGTCTAAACATTCTATGGTGGTGATTCATTACAAAAGACTTCACTTTAGTCAAGCGGAAGTGGCAAAACGCAAAGTCAAAACTGGATAATACTAGAAAATATTTTGCGATGTAACCCCAGCAGGTCGTTAAACGTGATTTGTCGTCAAAAATGGTCATCAAGATATCTGAGAATGGGGGGAAATATGGCAGTATGGGGCCCCCCCCAAAAAATAATTTCTCTTGTATTCACCCTATGTTGGACATTGGGGGATGGGTGTGGGGGTTCATTCGCCCCTCTTTATAATTTCAAAACAGCTTGATCTACGATCACCAAATTTTCAGAGAGTTATGTGCTTGTTAAAATTTTATGAGTCCTGCAATTTTGATATCATTATGATTTAATCTGACGAAATTATGACGTCATTAAGCTGATTTCATCGGCTAAAACAATCTATATAGGGAATTCCCAAAATACCTAAAGATATTAAGCAAAAAGTTAACAATATAGGGTTATTATTTAATGAACATTTCAGGCTTTTTAAATTTTATAGTCAAGAGCGACCACAATACCGTCAAAATGACGTCTCAAGTGTATTTACCTATCACTTTCTATTCCCCAGCTAAGATCATTAACCTTAATTGTCTAAAGATACATCATTTTCAACCTATAATCCAAAAATCATGAAAATGGACTGAAAACTTTTTTTGAAACTTAAATTCGAAAATAGTGGGAAAAGTCACGAAGTTCGGTTGTCCTAGCACAAGTCATTTGCACGGAGGCAAAGTGGGCGCAGGCACTTTCACCAACACCACCCTTCCCCCCTAGTCAGGATGGGGTTAAGATATAGAGAAGAAAACATTTAAACCTAAACATAGCAACGTGTTGAAGTTTTACCTTATGCAGTAGTTGACGAAGGCACAGGATTTGAGTTCAAGTGGGCTTTCTACGGTGCTAGCTAGGGTAGTCTGTCTTAGTCCGTATACCCGCCTAGCCACTGGGTCTAATTGGGCCAATATCTAGTTAACCATAAAGTTCGTTGCTATGTTTCTTTCGTTGAGCAATTGATAACAAATAATTTTACGATAGGCAGTAACCAAGTAAGGTCACAAGGACAACTCCAATTTCAAAGCTGCATGCCAACAGGTTAGTAAATTACTGAACAAAGAAAGGGCTCCAAGCCTACGGAAATTCCACCAGCAGCCAGAATAACAGCACTTTGTCTGGTTGAATTCCAATTCTTGTGCTGGTGTAAACTTGACGGTAAATACTTTCCCCTATATATCATGTGCCAACATAATAGCGACCAGAAAAGCTTTAACAGTTTGTATTAACGGACTAAACAAGAGGCCGCGTGGCGTTATTGGAGGGTTTTGGCCCAGAACCCAGGGGTACTGGGTTTTAATGTTGTCATTCTACTAATCGTGTGACCTCGGGAAAGGCACTTCACACGACTTTCCCTACTCCATCCAGGTGTAAAATTGGTCACTTGACCTCGGTTAAGGTAAACATGGTCAACATAGAGGGGTGCGCTCCGGCTTTCCATATCATAACAACCCTCTAGTTGTTCCTACGTCTCTAAAACACCTTTCCCTAATCAAAGCTGTCGTTCTTTGTATGTGACACTGTTGAAATAAGTTATCAACTCGATTACAGCGCCACATTGTCCCTGTCTGTCGAAAAGTCTTGATAAATGAGGCACGGTTTTGACGCCGCGTTTATGGGCTTATAAATAATTGGCCCAATTAGGCCCAGTTGCAAGATTATTACTGAGACATACTACTGTAACAGTAAAACGTCAAAAGAATCAGTACAACTCCTAATTGTCTCGTCCATTGCTGCAAAAAGTTAAACTTCAATACCATGACGTCATTAATTACAACGCTTTAATCCAAACTAAGATGGACAAAATCACAGTTAAGACCATATCATATACTTGGTGCCTACCGGCATCTTGTATCCAAATTTTACCCTTTCATTCTCAGAGCTGAATTTTCCGACGATCTTCCGACCTTGTCGTCGGAACGTATTTCTGAGTCTCATCCAGTTTTGTGTTTTACCACTTCTCGCTAGACTTAAGTACAGTTATTGGTTTCCGTACATTGTACCTTGTGCAAATGTAAATGTCAAACAGTATAGATACTAGCGGACACGTTTATAGCGAAAGATATGTCGACATTATCGTCCTGCAGAATACAATCGTTTCGATAGGTGACGCTTCTGTCATATAGGCGAAGCTGTGCATTTTTAACACAAAAAGACAAAAAGAAATCTGATACAAAACTAACACAAAAACAACACGGACTATCGATACTACTTTGTTTGTTTGTTTGTTTATTCAGTTTGCACATACAAAATGATAATAGATACAGAAGAGAATAAAATATAAAACAGGTGCAGGAGGAGGGAAAAAAACCTTAACGGTTTATGCTGTGCCCTCCTCATCTATGCTTATACAAAACGTATGATCAATGAAATCATAATTAACAAAGAAAGAACTAGCACATGTTAGAATAATGCAAAAGATGTACGATCAGTGAAATCAATAAATAACAAACATAAGTAACTAACACAATCATATGTTATTATAATACAACAAAAGATGTATGATCAGTGAATCAATAAATAGCAAGGAGAAGTAACTAACACAGTCATCTGTTATAGTAAAAAAAGAAAATGTGTGATCAATGAAATCAAATGATAATAGCAATATGAATTAAGTTTGGGCAGTTAGTTGAACGTTACGTCATTCCGTCAAATATTGAATTCGTTGGATCTAAATTTATAATTAAAACGTTAACGTTGATGACTCATTTTTCTTTACCGTTGAACCCGTCTAGTTTGGGTAGATATGAGACAAGAGTCTGTTCAGCTGACTGTCCACCATAGTTTGATCAGGGTGAATGCTGTCTTTCCCCGGCTGACACACGCTCATGTCCCACGTGTTCAACACGACGACGTCTGGATCCGCCCGGAACACCTCTCGTATCACCTCCGTGATCTGGTAAGCCAGCCAGTCGCTCCCAAGCAGGTAGTACTTTAACTCTCCTCTCTTGTGTTCTCGCGTTGTCCCAGTCCTCACGAAGACCTGCGTGTCGGGACTCCTGCGCTTGAGACGGTGAAGGATGGCGGCCCGTATGGAGTACAGACGCGACCGGATCATGTCCAGCGGCTCGGCGGTAAAGTGAGCCCACAGACCGAGAACCACAACCGTGTTCGCGCCTCCGCGAAAGTCTCAATAGTTGTACCTTCCGAAAAGAAATGAAATATGTTCCTTTCAACACACCACAATGGAACTGCATTTGTAATTTGAAACTCATTTTGTACAATTTTACAAACACGACCTAAAATGAGCGAAAGGCCAGCTTTTTTTCGAAAGCACTTGTTTGAAAACATATTCTCTCTACACATGTCAAGGACGGACGACCAGGCTAATTCGGCTATACCGGTTGGACTGCCTTTACAGACATAGTGTGACAATAACAGGTCAGTACTGCAACTTTGAAGATCTCTGGCGTTGTCAACAACTTTGTCTCACAGGTGGGAACATATTTACTGTATACATTGTAGGTGAAGGAATCAAGCTGTCTTTTTTCGTTGTGAAAAGGGTTTAAAGTTATCACGTCATGAGGGGGTATAAATTGGTGGTGTAAGACGTTGTAGTCCAGATATGTCGCAGTATGGCTGAAACACGTAGTTTGGGTTATTATTATCTCTCGCGGGCTTGGTTTAATGAGGGGAGGTAACTATTTGTCGGGCTAGGAGAGCGATTTAGTCTACACAGGCTCTTGTTTGGGAGGTGTTTACGGCCATTTAGGTAGCCACAATTAGTCCCTATGACACAAGAGCCGCAGGTAACTGTTGTATTGGGGCAGACTATCCTAGAGTCTGGGATGAACTAAACTGCTGTGCCCTAGCTCAATTATGCATAAGGCAAGTAACTTTCATAACGTTAGTCCACGTTAGGCTCAAATGCCATCCTTCTATCTTTGTCTTAGTTTTTTCTATCTTAATCAGGACACCCCCCCCCCCCACTTCAAAATATATTTTGCTCTAGATTTTAGCTTGCTTGGCCCTTGTTTCAAATTTGAAAGGCGGCATTTTCCACCCATAATGTGTTCTTTGAAGCTCTTGCAATTTTCTACTCCGACTGTTTTTTTTCTTAATTTTGTGTATTAAATCCTTTTATCCTTCTCTACATTAAACAGTAAAGCAAAGGGCACAACCCACCGTACATGCAATCTGTCTGTCGGTTTGTTTTTTTTTGGGGGGGGGGGGGGACGTCCGCCACGTTTTGTTCTGAAAACGTTCAGGCTGTACAGCGCAGGCGCGTCGCCCGTACTGGCACGAATTCGCTGTCCGATGGCACACAAAGTTTTGCCCGCACGTTAAGTTCTACGGTATGTCTGCGTGCCCCAAAATTCGTCGGATCCCCTACGAGTTCGTATGGAGGCAGATTGATTGAATTGACTTACGGATCCAAAAGATTGTCACGAAGACAGCACGTATAAAATTTACACGTACCCTTGTTGTACCCTTAGCTTTAGTCTAGTTTTCAATTTGACGACATTTTGAAATATTCAAATTAAAATCCCTAAAATTGTATCTTCACTCGCATCGGAACTGTCACACTGTGCAAATTTGAAAAGGCTTTGCTATGCGCTAATTGGTTTTTGTTGTGTTGACAGAGCACACGATGGCCCAAACCCGGATGTCTGTTGTGTTTGCGGTGCTAGTGGCTGTCGTCATTTTACTTACGGTACGTTTTTTTTATTTCATCCCCTACTGTTAACATGGGAAGAATTTGTTGCTGCCACTTATTACTTCAACGGGAATTCTTCGTTAACCAGGAAAAGTGTGGCACAGAGTTGTAAAATATAAAAATTCTCCAAATTTCTTTGATTACCTTGACTGAACCCACTTAGGAATAAGAGAATGGACTTGCAGACACTTTGTACTAACTACGTTGTCAAGTCACCAAACATTTAGCTAATGCTACTTCACCTTTATCCACGGGGCAGCCAATATCCGTTATTTAAGAGGGTATTTAGTGATATCAAGTCCACGAAAAGCTGTCTCAAACTGCAATGTTTTGAAAATATTGCAATTTATAGCTAATGCCCTTGACTTGATATCCATAAATGCTAGTTTTTAAAAACAACGGATATAGGTTACCCCGCAGGTAAAGATGAACTAAGGTTAGGTGTAGAACGAAGCGGCGGGCATTCGGTGACGGGAAAAAGTGAAAGCAAATCATAGAGACAACAAAAGTAATGTACCATTATTATAAGAAAAGTCTTCTAAATTGTAATACAAAACCATCACTTTGTAATCGTTTATTTCATCCTTTTTTTTATCTTGCAGGCTAAATTCTTTGCTTTACCTCGGGCGTATTTCGGAATAACTAACTCATGGCATCAAATCGAGCTAGTCCCTTCACCAAAAAGGAAGTTAACCAAAACTCCTCATCCTGAAATAGTCGCGTTTCCAATAAAAGTCTCATGTCTATACAACACTGGAGACAAGCTTGAAAAAGTCACAACCCAAAGTGACCTAGATCAGGTCACGTACCCAGGGTATACAGACGTTACCGTCTTAAGTAAAGACAATGTCTATCACCGAGGAGACGTTCTCACCGTAAGGGTGGTGGCAAGAGACAAAAAAGGAAGGCCTAAGACGTACGGAGGAGACTTCTTCCGTGCCAGACTGGTCAGTAGTGACCGTTCGCTACAGGCCAGTAGTGCCGGTCACGTCACTGACCACTGTAACGGTACCTACACTGTGCAGTTCCCGCTTTACTGGGTAGGCGGCGTTTCGGTGAGTACAGTGAAATACTCTTTGCGGATACATACAGTTAACCATGATTTAAAGTGCTATTGCCGTTAAAAGTCAACAAGCTCTTATCACATTCAGTCACAGTATAACAGTATCATTCGTTCGACATTATACTTTTGTTCAAATTATACATCCTTTTGATTTCATTGACGATCGAATCTTAGAAATGCTACTTCTAATTACTGTAGTAAGGTAGTCAAGACAATTTTCTGCCTTTGACGTCATTGAGAACATGGCAGTTAGTTCGGAACTTGCCACCGCAACTCGCAAAAAATTCTTCAGTCCATACGACTGCGATTAAAGTGGGATCGTGTGTTTGTCCTATACATTTTGGAGGTAATGGGTTCAAATCCGCTGATATCTCACCGACCTTGTGTCCTCGAGAAAGGCAACTTTCCTAACTTCACCCAGGTGGAAATGAGTTCCTAGCTTTGGTTAGAGCCGTCCCTCCGATAGGACGTTAAATGGAGGTCCCATGTTTTAGGAGAGCCACACCCCGAGTACGTTAAAGATATGAGTGGTTCAACCCTACAGTCCTATGGCCGCACCTTGGGCAATTACTGTCGTATTGAGGTCACCTGAATGGCACTGAATGGCAGCTCGCTCCAGCTCATTGCGATTTAGTCGCTCCTATGGTAAGGTCTTCGTAGCCCCTGATTGCGATGAGAGTCGGCACACCCAATAACAACAATAACAACTGTACGTTTGTGTAATATTTCCTTTTCTGTATGTAAAAAAATATTTTGCGAATTTCGCGGTTGGTTGCCGTGTCTGCTATGACGTCACAAGCGGGAATAATCTTGATTGCCCGCTAATTGAATGTAATAAAGATATATACCTTTTTATACACGGCGATAACTCATAGCCTTGGTATGTTTTGTATACTTCATACTTTAGATAAAGATTCAGCTTGTCCACCCAAGTGAAGCAGTGCAGGTTCTACAGAGAACAAGAGAAACTCCGAACAAGAGATTCTTCTTCTGCTCCTTCGTCGACGTAAAAACGAAGTCTACAGAATCACGACAATGCTTCAGTTCTCCCAACCCCAGCCTACCGCCCCAACAACAGTGCGATTTCTCCAAACGGGAGGTGAACGGAACCTGGATTTGTGAGAAACCTAAGAAACTTCCTTGTTCCTCTATTTCAATGTGTCGATTTGACGCGGACAAGAGTTGGAAAAGAGCAGCTCGTCTCCTGTCTGGCAAGGAAATAAAAGTTTTTCAAAAGTAAGTGTCACCAATGATGTTTTTCAATTGAATGTATGCATGATTAAAGTCATGCTGTAGTTGTTTCTTAGGCTTTGGCATAGTTTGTTTTCTGACACAAAAACCACTCACTCACTCACTCACTCACTCACTCACTCACTCACTCACTCACTCACTCACTCACTCACTCACTCACTCACTCACTCACCAACTCAAGCTTACTCACTAACTCACTCACCAACTAACTCAATCACTCACGAACTCATTCGCTTGCTCACTCACGCACTCGCTTACTTGCTCGCACAATCACTCATTCATACGTTCGCTTGCTCACTCACTCGCTTATGATCACTTACTCAATCGCTCACTCGCTCGTTCACTCACTCTTACTTTCACACTCACTGACACACTCACGTACAAACAAACGCACACACACATGTATACTTACTCATTCATTTATCCTCATGTTTTGCTTATCAATACACAGACCATATCTTGAGACAGAACTTAAAGTAGACCCCAAGGAGCCAATACGTGTCCTTGAGGCAGAATTGACCACACCTCAACACCTTCCGGCGTGTACCGGGGACGCACGTGAGTCTGGGGTCACACTGGGTCATTGGTCAGCCAAGGTCTGGAAATCATCAGTCTGCAATGTCCGAGTTTTTGCCAAAGAGGACATCCGGCGATGCCTGGCTAACAAGACAGTACACACGCAAGGTACGTAACATGTAATGGTGGGTTCACATGTGCACTGTGCACGTGTGTCTGTACACATTGGCACATGTTCATGTGCACAAACACAATGCTTGCTTGTTAAATGTGGTCATTACCATACACAACGCTACGTATTTCTTACAATCATATATGTATCATATAAAAGGTCGACGAACTTTAGTCTGACTTTATTTTACCACAGGCGACTCCTCTCAATTCCAGTGGTGTAAACGTTTGACGGAAGTGATACCACTGTCAAAGACAGACACCATGGGTCCGGAAGGTTTGTCTTAATCTCCAAGCAGATCCTACGGTGTCATAAGATAAAAAAATCAAAGCTGGCCGAGAAGTATAGCCAGTTAATGGAGTCAAACGGGAAGTTTGATACTATACATTACGCACCATGGATTTGGTTGGAGATTAGGTTTGTCTATGGCTATAGCTAGATTGGCGTCGTGTGTGTTGGAGCCGAGTAGAGATTAACTTGCCTTTAAATAGAACGAACTAATCTTCCTCTCCTTGATAGATCATTTCTAACTTGAAAGTTAACCTGTGTTAGTAAAAGGCATTACTTAACTAGTTTAACTGTAATATCAAACACAAAAATTGGACTCACCATAAAATTTGACTGAACAACTCACTGCACGTCACGTTATGTAGATAGAACACGTGACTCAGTAAGCAGTGGATCATAGGTTGCAGGAAGTCTATGTCGCCCACCGTCTCTGTTCAAAGAAGGTTGTGAAGCTCGGATGTTGATGGCTTCTTTGATCCCTCTTATTCTAATTAAAAAAAATTGACCCATTTGTAATTTAGCAGATCATTGCAAAGAAATCGGACGTCATGTTGTATTCTACGTACACTGCTTGGAAACGTGGTGAGCAAAATCTAATTTGATTAAGTAGTAAACATAATTCTCTAAGATTTGTGCCTTTTTTCTGTTACAGCTAAGGTCGGCACACCACAAAGACCTCCACATGTCAGAGTGTATGACAACGACCAATGGAACATCTCTGTTCGCTGGCAGTGGCATCACTACCCCGTTCAAATAACAGATTGGCATTACTTTAACGATTTTAGTTACACTGCCGACGTGTTGGACTCCATTCGCGGAGGCCAGAACACAGTAGTGGTTCTCGGTCTGTGGGCTCACTTTACCGCCGAGCCGCTGGACATGATCCGGTCGCGAATGTACGCCATACGGGCCGCCATACACCGTCTCAAGCGCAGGAGTCCCGACACGCAGGTCTTCGTGAGAACTGGTACAACGCGAGAACACAATAAAGGAATGTTAAAGTACTACCTGCTTGGGAGCGACTGGATGGCTTACCAGATCACGGAGGTGATACGAGAGGTGTTCCGGGCGGATCCAGACGTGGTCGTGCTGGACACGTGGGACATGAGCGTGTGTCAGCCGGGGAAAGACCATGTTCACGCCGATCAAACGATGGTGAACAGTGAACTATACAGGCTGTTATCTCATATCTGCCCAACAAACTAGACGGTTTCAAAGACAGATAAAGCACTGCTTTAGTAACAAGATGATCTAAGATGGCGGACACGAAAATCACAATATAAAAAAATTGCGAATGTTTTGTAAACGTTATGATGTAAAACAGGACCCACGGTGATGTTGAGGGCCAATGTAGTTGTTGTGTTAGTTTTGCCGGTCGGGCAAAATATATAATTTTTTCAGGTCAGGATCTGTAAAAAATGTGGAACATGAAAAATACAATTTTTTTTTCATGTCAGGATATATAAGTACAGATTGAGAAGATACTTTGTTGCTTGAAGTTTTTGTTACTCCGGAGCAGTTTTTTTTACTCCGAAGCAACAAGTATAGCTACTCCAAAGCAATATTTCACTGCATGTACATATATGTGGTATATGTTCGTACGTACATGACAAATATACTTACTTACAACAAATATACTTACTCACTTACTCCGGAGCAGTTTTTGTTACTCCGGAGCAGTTTTTTTACTCCGGAGCAACACGTATAGCTATTCCAAAGCAATATTTCACTGCATGTACATATATGTGGTATATGTTCGTACGTACATGACAAATATGCTTACTTTAGGCGTATAGTCTTACGACCAGGGCAAATAAGGGCATGTCTCACAAGAGGGGGTGGGGTGGTGTTGGGGGTGGGGGTGTAAGAATTACCTCAGCGGGTTAGAAGGTCGGCCTGGGCCTTGGTTCAACAAAAAAATAGATAAAAAATAAAGAAAAAGGTAAGGTATACCGGCGTAGAGCCTTACAACAAGGCCAAATAAGGGCATGTCCCTCATTATTGGAGGGGGGGGGGTCTTGGGGGGGGTCTTGGGGGGGGGGGGTCTTGTCATAGTTACCTTGGTGGGTCAAAAGGTCGACTTGACCCCTCTTTCACCCCTACCCAGAGCTCAGAAAATTCCCCTAGACTAGGCCGTCAGACGATGCCCTCTGACCTGCACCACCGTGCACCGCCAGAATAATGATAGTCAGCGTGTCCCTACTATACTACTTCCCAGTTATTGAAATCAAGTCAAGTGAAGAGGCAGGCAAACCGGTTAGACAGCACTACTTACAGACCGAGTGTGACGCGGGGAGGTCAGCACTGCAAGCTTGAAAATATTTAGTGTTGTCACCAACTTTGTCTCACAGGTGGGAATTTATTAACTGTATACATTCTAAGTAAAGGAATCAAGCTGTCTTTTTTCGTTGTCAACAGTGTTTGAAGTTATCACATATATACATATATGTAGTTTAGCCTCCATAGCAGGCTCTCTAGGGCCTTTTTTTGGCTCATTATACACTTTTGCTGGCCATTTCTATTTGTACTGGGTCGCTGATTGCTGGCCTTTTCTGACTACCGGCCCTGTAGAAGGGATCAAGCTGTCTTTTTTCGTTGTGAACGGGGTTTGAAGTTACATATATATGTAGCTATTATTTTAGAAAACATGTACTGATATCCCCTCCTGATTGTATAGAGTTCTATAAAACGACTAAACTTTACTCTCAGGGAATTCTTGTGGTTTTGAAAATGGCGATATGCTTGAATGTTGTCACCAACTTTGTCTCACAGGTGGGAATATATTAGGTGTACAAAATTCTAGGTGAAGGAATCAAGCTGTCTTTTTCGTTGTGAACAGGGTTTGAAGTTATCACATATATAATTATGTAGCTATATTATTTTAGAAAGCATGTCCTGATGCTTCTGATTGTATACAAAACGACTAAGCTTTAATCTCAGGGAATTCTTGTGGTTTTGAAAATGGCGATACGCTTGAATGTTGTCACCAACGTTGTCTCACAGGTTTTAGGCGAAGGAATCAAGCTGTCTTTTGTTGTTGTGAATAGGGTTTGAAGTTATTACACATACACGTAGCCATTATTTTAGAACTAATTTTCCCTCCTGATTATATATAAAATGACCAAACTTTACCCTCAGAGAATTCTTGTGGTTTTCAAAATGACGATACACTCGAATGTTCATCTTGTTCTCGGTGTAGTGTACATGTATTTGAGGGAGAATACATGTGAGTCGTTATGTGTCACAGTGAGGTATAAATTGGTTGGGTAAAACGTTGTTATCCAGCAGTATGGCTAAAATACGTAGTTTGCTTATTGCTAGCCTGAGTGGCTGGGTTAATGATGGGCGTTAACCGTCTGGCTAGGAGAGCGATTAAGTCAACAAAGCGTCTGGGGGGGGGGGGGCGTTTACGGTCATCTGTCATCTACGTAGCCACCATTAGGCCATAGCAAGTAAATTTTATAGATGACATCCACGCGCACTGCACGAAAAACCTCATTTCCAGGATGGAAACTGACTTACATATCCCTCGAAATTATACATGTCCTTCAAAACCCGGAGGTGTGCTGCCTGCGAACGAGATTTGTACAGTCCTTTACATGTCCTAGAATCTCGCGGAAATGCACCATTCTTGTGTACAGGACGCGTTAAGGGCTTGAAATATTTATCATTACATGCTTGAAAAAAGCATGTACTGTTTCTGGTAGGGATATTTGTGATTCCGGACCTATATCTTTAGAACCTCTGGATGGATTGCGATTTCCTTTGCTATGGGGATAGAGTGTGTGACCTATTGTGCTATTAAGTAGATTAGAAGTTTGCTGTTGTTTTGTGGTTCGTTTAAAAAAAAAATTATTTACACCCCTTTTTGACAGGAGTAGGGTGGTCCCAGTAACTGATACCGTAACAGTAACTGATAGAGCATGCCAGCTGGGTAATTAGGCATCCGCTGGTGCGGGGTGAATCACTATATACACATTAGGGATATGAAGCTGATGGCTGCACAGATCCACAACTAGTAGAAAGAGTAACTGTGACTATCCCTGTCACCTCTGTATGGAACGAACCATTATATACACATTAGGCCACAGCAAGTAAATATTATGGATGACATCAGCGCGCGCATTAATTTTCGCCTGATTTCAGAAAAAAAAAGAATTTTTTTCTTCTGCAGGGATGGTCAACATGACGATAAAGTACCAAAATGAGCAAATATATTGTGTTATAGCCTGATAATTGTACTTGTAGAAGTGACACTTGCGAGGTACCCAGGACTGTAGTTGTAGAAGTGAAACTTATTGGATAATTGTAAAAGTGACACCAATATGGACGCTATGAGTGTGGTTACCAACTTTGTTGGTGATGCAAGTCTACCACACTAGTGTCACTTTTACCACACCAGTACATGTCTTAAATACAGGAATGAATGCCTTGTTGGCTCTGATATCATGTTTTGTCCCTTTAATTCTTTTTACAACACTCATCACAACTTTATGGAGCCTATTTTTGAAAATGTAGCCATCTTGTTTTTTTCACCCATCTTGTTTTTTTCGCCCTATCGCACTATTTTTGCAGTCTGCAGAGGATGTCATCCATAAAATTTACTTGCTGTGGCCTTAGGGATATGTGCCAGGTGCAGGTGTAACAATAGGAAATAAAAAGGAAATGGTCAGAGGTCACCAGAAAGGTGTAGTTTTGGATTTTACCGTTTACCATAGGTAGATATATAAGAACAATGATGGAATAATTTTGCCAAACGTCAAACCATATCAAACCCACAACACACCATACGCACCATCACAAAACAAAATATTTCAAGCAGGTTTGAGTTTTCAGACTCTTGTTTTCGTGTGATTTCAGAAAAAAAAACAAATTTTTTGGAGATAGTCCACTTATAAATACCAAAGAAAATACCAAAACTAAAAAACTATGGTGTGTTGTAGTCTAGCAAGGTAACTATGACTGTATGTGTAGAAGTGAATGCAGTTGGATTGTTGTAAAAGCTGCACCACTATTAAAGTCATGGGTGTAGTTGCTAACTTGGTAATTGAGACCAGTTTACCACACTAACTATTACCACTTTTGCTATACTAGGTCACTTCCTGGATAGAGGAATGAATGATTGTACGTTTTGTCATTACTCATTACACAATTCTTCTCACGACGTTTATGATGTCTATTTTGAAAATTTAGCAATCTTTTTTTTTTTACCTATCTTGTTTTTTTTTCGCCCTATTTCAATTTGTTTTGGCAGCATGCACAGGATATCATTTATAAAATTTACTTGCTGTGGTCTTAGTCCCAGTGTCTAAAGAGCCGCAGGTGACTACTGAGGCAGACTATATCCTAGAGTCGTAGAAGAACTCAACACCGGTGTCCTTGCTCATTTCATATCTATGCGTTAGGTAAAGCTTATCATAACATTAGTGCGTTTTGGCTTGACCCTATACAGGCCGGGCTTTTTTGGTTATTCCAGGGTCTTTTGAGGCCCTCCACTTCTGACTACTGTAACTCTTAAACAAAATTTCATATGACCTCCATTTTTTAGAGAATGATGTACACATAATGTTTAAAGATCATGACACTATTATTACGTAATTTGACGTAATTATGACGTCATTTATTTGGCTGATTTAGCTGAAACCGTGGAACTATGTCAGTAATATAGCAAATTAACGTGAAAAATACATTGTTTAAACGGCAATTAGCAAAACGGTTGCCACAGGAAAAATGAAAACATTTTCAAATTTAGCTAAATTTAGGAAAACGTACGGATGTTGGTGGCTTAAGCGTAAGCGTTATGCCACATGGAAGTTGGTGCACCCAAAGCCTGATTTCTTTTTCCTTTGCCTACTTTAAAAAGTAAGCCTGGTTTCAAACTTGCGACATCTTGAAATACTACAATTAGAATCCCAAAGTCTTAACCCTTAACAGAGTTTCAGCACTATAAAATGCTATCAGTGCCAGGGTTGCCTGCTGACCTCGAAAAAGAACCCCCCAAACAAGGTCGGATATATCCGGGTGCGGCACACAGGACATGTACACGTGTGCCGCCATTTGGCAGTTTGAACTTTCCTCGTCTCAGAACGGTTGCATTGTGTAAATTTGAAAAGGCTTCGCTAATTGTGCTATTTGTTAACAGAGCACATGATGGCCAGTGCCCGAATGTATGGAGTGTTTACGGCGCTAGTGGCTGTCGTCACTATACTTACGGTACGTTTTTCTCCTACTGTTGTTACCACTCATTATTTCAACACACATTCTTCGTTAACCAGGAAAAATGAGGCATAGAGTTGGAAAATATTTTTTTTTAAATTTCCAAATTACTTTGATAACTTTGACTGAACCCGGTTAGAAATAACAGAATGGAACACAACCAAACACTTTGTATGTAATGCTAGTTCACCTTTATCCGTTGGTAACCTATATCTATTTCTAAACACAGGGCACTTATAGACATCATGTCGATGGGTAAATGCATGCATGGAAAATGAAGTATCCAAGTATCAAATTTTGGCAGGGTCATCTAGAAAGTTATGCTTTCAGAGATAGTTTATATTCATCACAACCTGCCACCTGGTTCAACAGGTTATATTTTAAGGAAGAAACAATTATGGTTGAATGACCATACATGTATATAAGCTGGCTAAGGGAGGACCGGGGATGGGGGTGGGTGTTGGCTTCACGGCCTTTTTATTCTGCTATGTCCCTTGAGTATAATATAGTATGTAGATCACGAACTGCCATATATAGAATTCAGACTTAAAGAAACTTTATATCCAGGAAACAACGTTGATATTTTCTAGTTTTGGAGAAGAATTGTAATATCTATTTACATAATTCAACCTACTCCTTATACATCTCATATCACAAAAAATGAGCCTAAATATAGATCTCAAATGTAACGTTCCCTGGCTTAATCCACACCTGTATATCTCAACTGTGCATACCTAGCTCGTGGTGCTGCACTAGTGATCACTTGATATACATGCACATTGTACACACTGTTTTTCATAGTCACAGAGTTATAAATGTATATAGCATGGCAAGCATTTTTCAATGTAGGTTACATAAATGTGATACTGAAATGGAAACATGGGAAAGGCTTGAATATCATCAAAACCCATCATTAGAATTGTTTTCCTCTGAAGTAAAATGTTCAGCATCATATTTTGTAAAATCCAGTCAGTTTCAAGAGCAGATCTAAAAAGGTTAAGCGAATATTTCAATGAACCAAAGAGTGTTTTCTGATGCTGCAATTACTATGCATTCGAAAAGCAATTTCTCTGTGAAGTCTACATTGTGGTACTTTGACAGCAAAGCTATTTCACCCTGACTCATTATAATTCATGGCCTCATCTATGTTGAATTGTGCGATGTATTGTGGGCCACCTGTTGTAACGGAGCATGTCTGATATCAGTGATAGGGCGGTATTCATCATCGCGAATTGTGCTTTACACCTGACTGGATTTATGGGTGATTATCTATATAGAAGGGGGGTCCTCTGTAATTTCATAATTGTATCTCATTTCATTGCTCTTGTACATTGTAGCCCATTTAATTGCACTTGTACATACAATTGTTAAGTTTGAACCCACCGCCCGTCGACGTGATGTTCATAACTACCCTGTTTATAGAAACAACGGATATAGGTTACGCCACAGATAAAGGTTAACTAGCGTTACCAACTACGACGTCAAGTGACCAAAAATTTAGGTTAAGAGTAGAACTGACGTAGCGGTCATTTCAGTGATCTAAAAAGGATAAGAAAATGAAGTAGTGTACTAGTAATCTTAAAGTAGTGTATATGGACGTCTAGATTATGAAATAAGACTACAACTTAGTATTCATTTATTTTCTCCATTTTCTGTCTTGTAGACTATGATATTCTCCGTTCTGCCTGAAAATCCTCATCCTGAAATAGTCGTGTTTCCAAAAAAAGTCTCATGTCGATACAACACTGGGGATAAGCTTGAAAAAGTCACAAGCCAAAGCGACTTAGATCAGGTCACGTACCCAGGGAATACAGACGTTACCGTCTTAAGTAATGCCAGTGACCATCACCAAGGAGACGTTCTTACCGTAAGGGTGGTGGCAAGGGACAAGAAAGGAAGGCCGAAGACGTACGGAGGAGACTTCTTCCGCGCCAGACTGGTCAGTAGTGACCGTTCGCTACAGGCCAGTAGTGCCGGTCACGTCACTGACCACTGTAACGGTACCTACACTGTGCAGTTCCCGCTTTACTGGGTAGGCGGCGTTTCGGTGAGTACAATTAATGAAGACCTTTATTGCACATTTTGCCCCACTGGGCTAAGTAAAGGTCACATGGTAAGAATCATGTATATGTAACAATGGAAACAATCATACACATCTATATATGCATATATGTGCCTAATATATTCTAGGGCATTCAACTCCTCTCGCTGGTTAGAGTTGGTTTATCAAAAGCTGTCAGGAATATAAATTTCTCTTTACTATTCAAGTATCTAAAGTGGGTATATTTACCTAACACACAGTCAAGTAAAATGCTCCTATCGCAATCATACAAAGGACAATCCATAGTAAAATGTACTTCATCTTCTACTTTGCCTAAACTACAAAATTGGCTTGTTCTTTGCTCTAGAGGAGTGTGGTTATGTCTGCCTGATTCGACATAACAGGCTTTTATGTCTGCATGCAGTGAAATAATAACCCTTGTCATTCACGATTGAATCTAAGAAATGATGCTTTTAGCTAGAAATCATAACTGATTGCCTGGCGGCAGGTACACCAAAAGCGTATATTATTTGTACAAACGTTACATTTAAAAAATTAATTTAATAGTAAATAATTAAGTCTTCCCCATAGGGAGATTACTTTCCGTTTTCGTAACACAGAAAGAAATGGAAGCTGTAACATGCTCTTTACGTTTCCAGCTTTTTGATTGGTCACAAGTCTGCCTTTATGGGGGACACGTCACAGTTTTCCTATCAGCGCGCAGGGCTCAAATCGCTCGCTCAAACCGAGATCCAATAAAAGGATCCAATAAAAACCGATGACAAACTGGAGGCCGTGAAATGTAGCTTTTGGATTGGCCAAAGGTCTTTCTTTGTCATGGATACGTCACATGTAAACCAATGAGTGCGCAGGGCTCAAACTGCCCAGTCACCCGCCGGCTCTCCCCGTGCACCCTGACCTATTTTCTTTGTCATAAGCACTTAAAACTATATATTACAAGATACATATATTTCTATACAGACAGATAACTCGAAGACTTAATACGTTTTGTATCCATTATACCAGATAAAGATTCAGCTCGTCCATCCGAGTGAAGCAGTGCAGGTTCTACAGAGAACGAGAGAAACTCCGAACAAGCGGTTCTTCGTCTGCTCCTTCTTCGACGTGAAAACGAAGGCTACAGAAACAAGACAATGCTTCAGTTCTCCCAACCCCAGCCTACCGCCCCAACAACAGTGCGATTTCTCCAAACGGGAGGTGAACGGAACCTGGATTTGTGACAAGCCGGAAAAACTTCCATGTTCCTCTATTTGGTTGTGTCGGTGGGACGGGGGCAAAAGTTATAAAAGAGCAGTGGGTCTCCTGTCTGGTAAAATGGAACCAAAACTTTTCAAAAAGTAAGTGCAACCAATAATATCTTTAAAATAAACGTAAACTATGAATAATTTAAGTAGATGCTGTAGTTGTTTCTTAACCTTTGGCATAATATGTTTCCTGTTTCCTGTTTACTCTTTTACTTATAGACTCACTTAATCTCTCACTCACTCACTCACTTACTCACTTACTCACTCACTCACTCACTCACTCACTCAATCACTTATGAAATTATTCGCTTGCTCCCTCGCTCATTCACTAATTCATTCGCTTTCTCAATCGCTTAGTCACTAACTCACTAATTCACTCGCTCACTCAGTCACTCACTGACTCGTTCAATCACTCGCTCACTCAATCACTTATGTACTCCCTCGCTTGCTCACTCTCATTAACTCCCTCACTCAATCGCTCATTCACTCACTGTCTTGCTCACTCACTCTCTCTCTCTCACCCACTTATTTACTAACACAAACACACCCACACGCACACACACACACACATACACCCACACACCCACACACACACACACACATACCCATATACATACTTAATATTTCACTAACCCCATTGTCCTTGTTTCCCCATACACAGACCATATCTCGAGGCGGAACTTAAAGTAGACACCAAGGAGCCCATACGTGTCCTTGAGGCAGAACTGACCACACCTCAACACCTTCCGGCGTGTACCGGGGACGTACGTGAGTCTGGGGTCACACTGGGTCATTGGTCAGCCAAGGTCTGGACATCATCAGTCTGCAATGTCCGAGTTTTTGCCAAAGAGGACATCCGGCGGTGCCTGGCTAACAAGACAGTTTACATGCAAGGTACGTGTAATGGTGGGCTTTTAAAGGCTTTTATAAGGACCTCATTCGGACCTGAATACATGTATATACGCACGTATTATCTCACCTTATCATAAGTAGTCAAGCGCCTTTCATTTCTGCTTCCTAATGTTTTATACTTCATGTAGTCAGTTTGTACTGAGAGAGAGAGAGAGAGAGAGAGAGAGAGAGAGAGAGAGAGAGGTGCAAAACCCGCAAGGTTACTAATTATTATGATGTATTAGAATTGTCAAACAAAAGAAAATATGACTTCTAACATATTGTATAACCAGTTAATTACTTAGAAAAAGTGTAAGCCTATTACTGGTGGTCATAACCATACATAACACTACATATATATGTCTTAAATCATGAATATGAATTAAAGGTCGACGAACTGTAGTTTGACTTTATTTTACCTCAGGTGACTCCGCCCTATTACAGTGGAGCACTCGTTTGAGGGAAGTGATACCATTGACAGACATCATCGGTCCCGCAGGTATGTCTACGGTTAGGTTTACACTTTTTTTGAAGCGAGAGAGTGAGATCTACTCAGAATTATCGTTGAAGAGATTCATGCATTACTCACGTATGTACACAGTTATTAATTTTTTTCTTCAACCAGTGACTACGTTTTAGATGTAAACACACGTACACGTCCGTATTGCTCACGGAATGACTTAGTTCTCGCAAGAGTTGCGGGGGGCTGAAGATCCACGCAAGTCTTGACCTAGTTCTCACAACTCTCGCGAGAACTAGGTCACTCCGTGAGCAAGATTTGAAGGTACGTGTGTTTACCTTTAAAAAAAGGTCACTGCTTGAAAATAAGAAATTATTTTAACTTCTCAGAATGAGATCTCCAGATTGTAGACATTGAATTGTTATTTTCAAGTTGATAGATCTTATTGTAATATTTCTGACCTATTTGTAATAGCAGGTCATTCCAAAAAAATTCGGACATGAAGCCAAGCAAACGTTCGCCATGCTCTACGTACTACACTGCTTGGAATCGTGGTGAGCAAATGTAATTATGACGTGAAAAACATAATTCTCTGAGATTTGTGCCTTTTTCTGTTACAGCTAAGGACGGCACGCCTAAAAGACCTCCACATATCAGACTAAGGAACAGCAGCCAATGGAACATCTCAGTTAGTTTCCAGTTCCATCACTTCCCCACACAAGGGCACAGCTGGAATTACTTCTACGATTTTAGTTACACTGCCGACGTGTTGGACTCCATTCGCGGAGGCCCAAACACGGTAGTGGTTCTCGGTCTGTGGGCTCACTTTACCGCCGAGCCGCTGGACATGATCCGGTCGCGTCTGCACTACATACGGGGTGCTGTGCACCGTCTCCTGCGCAGGAGTCCGGACACGCAAGTCTACGTGAGAACTGGGACAACGCGAGAACACAATAAAGGGAAGTTGGAGTACTACGTGCTTGGGAGCGACTGGCTGGCTTACCAGATCACGGAGGTGATACGAGAGGTGTTCCGGGCGGATCCAGACGTGGTCGTGCTGGACACATGGGACATGAGCGTGTGTCAGCCGGGGAAAGACAGCATTCACCCTGATCAAACTATGGTGGACAGTCAGCTGAACAGATTCTTGTCTCATATCTGCCCAAACTAGAGAGATAAACAGTGAATTCATGAGAAAATGATCTGAGGTGACAGACGTAACGACGTGTTGTGCACACGGGAATCGTAAAGTAAAAAAATAATAAATCCTTTATTTCATCGACGTTATGATGCAATTAAGAACTCACGGTTGTGCTGAGGAACAGTGTAGATTTCGTGTTTGTTTTGTTTTAGAGTTATGTCAGGATCTGTAAATACATGACAGAAGCGTCGCCTATCGAATTGATTATTGATTGCAGGCAGGAAGAATATGAAACATCATTTACTGACGTAACTATCCGCAATAACTATATCCCAATGGCATTTTTTTTTGCACAATAAATAAAGAATATTCATTCTAATCACAATTTTAGTATAAGAGTAAAATATATTCTGTTTACTTGCATCTGTTTGAAAGAAAATTGGTGAATTTTTGCGTCGGGGAAAGTTAGATATCCAGGTAATAAGATCATACGCAAAATAGCAATTAGAGCTACTCGGGCAACTTGATATGATTGTGGACTCAACCATTGAGAATAAGCTTTGGGTTCTCTTCGTTATATTTGAACGCATTAATTACCTCCATGAAATGTAATGGAATGGAGGTTATATTTACCTCCATGAAATTTCATGGAGGTTATATTTTACCCCGCGTTTGTCTGTGTGTCTGTGTGTCTGTCTGTCTGTCTGTGTGTAAACAAGATAACTCAAGAACGGCTGGGTGGATTGGTTTGATACTTGGTGTGTTGGTAGGGTGTGATGAAAGCTGGAAATGATTAGATTTTGGGCCCCCTAGCGGCTCCCCTTGGTACTGCAGCGCAACTTCCGGTTTTGCTATTTTGGTGTTCTGAACATGCTATGGTCACGATTTTTGAGTATTAGATAGCTCTTGTGCTCAGGAAGAAGTGACATAAGTTTGGGCCCCCTAGCGTCTAGTTTTGGGATAGCAGGGGCATTTTTGTCAAAAACTTCTGAAGAGGATAACTCAAGAAGGGAACAACGGATTTTCATGATTTTTGGTATGTAGGTACCTCAGACAATGTTGTACAAAATGAAATACTAATTATGCAAAATAGGAGCAAATTTGCATAATTAATGACAACATTCAATCATAGCAGTTTTTTCTATGTATCTCTTGTCTTGGACGTGATATGGTCTTGAAATTTGGGTGGTAGATATCTTTTAGTGTCATGACAAAGTGGGGCAAGTTTCAGCCCCCTAATATTTAATTTGGGAACTGCAGGGGCGTTTTTCTCAAGACACTCCAAAGAGGATAACTGCAGAAAGGATTGACGGATCGGCATCATATTAGGCATGCGGGTACCTTAGGAAAAGATGTTCATAATGATATACATGTTATGCAAATGAGGACTTAATTTGCATAATTAATGAGGAAATTGTATAATTCCATTGTTTGCAATAACTGGACTTCAATAAATGTAACACATGTTAATTATGATAGGTGGAATATAAGCAGATACCAAATATGGTAATGAGGAACTTATTTGCATGATTTATGTAAAAATTGCAAAACCGCTTTATGATTAATAATGGGAATTTTATAATTATGAAATGTGTACGTTTGTCAATGATGAACAACACCATGCATAAATTATGTTTATGTCTGAGTCAATTGCATGAAATTTACGAAAGCTCTAAATGTTCATGGAGGTATGAGGTCGCCGAACTCTAGTTTACCCTGTGTTTGTGTGTCTGTCTGTGTGTGTGTGTGTAAACAAAATAACTCAAGAACGGTTGGATGGATTGGTTTGATACTTGGTGTGTTGGTAGGGTGTGATGAAAGCTGGAAATGATTAGATTTTGGGCCCCCTAGCGGCTGCCCTTGGTACTGCAGCGCAACTTCCGGTTTTGCTATTTTGGTGTTCTGAACATGCTATGGTCACGATTTTTAAGTATTAGATAGCTCTTGTGCTCAGGAAGAAGTGACAGGAGTTTGGGGCCCCTAGCGTCTAGTTTTGGGATAGCAGGGGCATTTTTGTCCAAAACTTCTGAAGAGGATAACTCAAGAAGGGAACAACGGATTTTCATGATTTTTGGTATGTAGGCACCTCAGACAATGTTGTACAAAATGAAATACCAATTATGCAAAATAGAAGCAAATTTGCATAATTAATGACAACATTCAATCATAGCAGTTTTTTCTATGTATCTCTTGTCTTGGGCGTGATATGGTCTTGAAATTTAGGTGGTAGATAGCTTTCAGTGTCATGACAAAGTTGGGCAAGTTTCAGCCCCCTAACATTTAATTTGGGAACTGCAGGGGCGTTTTTGTCAAGACATTCCGAAGAGGATAACTGCAGAAACGATTGACGGATTGGCATCATATTAGGCATGCGGGTACCTTAGGCAAAGATGTTCATAATGATATACATGTTATGCAAGTGAGGACTTAATTTGCATAATTAATGAGGAAATTGTATAATTCCATTGTTTGCAACAACTGGACTTCAATAAATGTAACACATGTTAATTATGATAGGTGGAATATAAGCAGATACCAAATATGGTAATGAGGAACTTATTTGCATAATTTATGTAAAAATTGCAAAACCGCTTTATGATTAATAATGGGAATTTTATAATTGTGACATGTGTACGTTTGTCAATGATGAACAACACCATGCATAAATTATGTTAATGTATTAGTCAATTGCATGAAATTTTCAAAGCTCTAAATTTTCATGAAGGTATGAGGTCGCCGAACTCTAGTTCAATTTAATTCGATTTGATTTGATTTAACCTAATCTAATCTAATTTAATTATTGTCATTTTATTTTCTCTAAATACATATTATTTTATTCTATATTACTTTTTAATTAAATTCTAGACAATGCGAAGCCCAGGCAGCGTTGTTTAAATTGGGTGTCAAGATATACCTAAATTTGCACATCTCTTAGAATGTTTTATCTTTTTATTTTGTTTAATTGAATCTTATCTTTTTTCCATTTTATCAAAATAAATTTCATTTCATTTGTTTTATATTTTGCGTACACCCGATAAGACCACTCACTCACTCACTCACTCACTCACTCACTCACTCACTCACTCACTCACTCACTCACTCACTCACTCACTCACTCACGCACTCACGCACTCACTCATCCTCTATGGCCAACATGAATATTGGCAATATTGGCTATTTTTTTCAGAGCACGTGATCTTTTTGTTAGTACCCAGATGTATGCTGTGTTTAATGTGCTACTCTACGATGTCGCAATGTTTCCTTTTCTTAAACTGTTATCATAATCAGGCCGTATATTCATATTTTATATCACCATAAATGCTATAATACAAATAAATCAACATTTAATGCTGAAATTTAGATAGAGACAAAAATCAGCACGTGCAAGTGAGAAGGGCATTTCTTTTCTGTAGTCTTCTCTCACCCTAGGTTCAGACCGAGAACCCAGTGAACGTTTTGTCTCTTTCCCTCATTAATTTCTTTGGGTCGGCACCAACCGTAGAAGATCTGGGGTCACTCTGGTTGTGATGAAACAAGAAATAAGCATAAAAAAAAAAACACGATTACACTGTAACAACTTTTAACTCGCGAAAATCATATCATCCAACGACTTTTATTACATGACTTAATCATTAGCTAGATAAGATTAGTCTGAGTGCAAGCGTCTACAAGACACGATTCTGTGCAACTCCTATACAATAACAACCCTTAATGATTTAATCATATTGCAGCGCAATGCCCTAAATACATATAATCATAAAATCAAGAGTTATGAGTCTGGTGAATAAAAATAGTGTGCTCACAGTAGACGATCTTTCAACATTTGGTACGGTTAGACAATCATCACCAAAACGAAAGGAACGAGTTTTTAACTGACCGATATGCCAGTCAAAATACTCTTACAGATTTCTGACGAAAACACATGCACACAAAAAGCAGGTAAGTGGGAATTTTTATTGAATGAAAGGTTTATATACGCATACTATTAGAGAAAACGTATTAAGAGGTGATGCAAGGGAGAACAACACAGCGATGTTGTTTTTGCTTCTCTTAACAGTTGCGTCTGCATCCCCAACTGACCAGCGTAATCATCAATGTAAGATAAAAGAATGGCGAGCGTGTGTTCCCTTCTTGAGCAGATCAACATCCTCTCATTTACTGGTGACGGTCGATGCACCTAGATCCGCTTGTGCCATATGCGATGATCTATCAAAGGATGGTGCAATCGTCAGTCCCTTTTCTTATCTTCCAAGTGCCGAGCGCGTTGCAGTGAGAGGGTACCCATTCTATGCCCTGTCGGCAAACAGCTTGAAACCGCTCGAGCATTATCAGGTCAAGCTTTTGGCTTTGGTAGAAGGTAAGATCACTGATGTAGAAAGATACACCTTTTTGATGTTTTCCAACCTTTGCGTCCTATCCTTAGATTCTAACAGATTGACGCATGTCAAGAAGGCTTGGTTCATTGGTTTAAAGAACCTCTTGGTGCTGATTTTGTCAAACAACTACATCAAGCAGATAGAGTCAGGGGGCTTCGTATACCTTTCTAGGCTTAGTCATTTGGACCTAGAAAACAATCGGTTACAAGTTGTGGATCCTGATTGGTTCATTGGACTGAAACGTACCGAGATCTTGAATCTGGGCTGTAATGCAATCAATAGCATTTCCTCGGGGGCATTCCAACACCTACAGCTAACCTGGCTAGACCTGAGTGATACTGACCTGTCATACATGGATGAACAGGTGTTTTGGTTGCAGTCTTCACAGACATATCTTCATGTTAGCAATGACATGTTGTCATCTATCCATGATGCAAAACCACACGAACTAAAGTGGAACCTAGGTCGATCATCCTATATGATCGATGGGTTGGCAAAATTGGTCGTTGGGGTTCCCAAGTTCTTATTCTGTGTCAGGCAAAACAAGGTAAGGCAGAAAATCTCCTTTGGGTGGACGTTTAATTCGTCAGTCAAAGTGCCTCGTAAGATCGACCAATCAGTGGTCGACCCTGGCAAGCCATGTAATTATTTGGATCCTTCTCTGCTCACAATCTCAATACAGGCCCCTGTTGTTGTCTTGGCTACCGACGGTTCTCTGACAAACAATTCGGTCTCCAAAATGCGTGAACGATGTAGGCTGGTTCGGGAATACGATAGGGGCATTGCAGTGGGCCTACCGGAAAGCTTGACGTTTCGACTGATGTCCATCGCCACAGGAGATTCGACCTTTGAAGGTGTTGCCATGTCATTTATCCAAACACTACACACAGACACATTCGCCACCAAAGGGTCCGGACGCAACGAAAATCACACCACTCATCCAAACAACACCCGTGACAACACAAAGAGCATCGCCTGCATTTTACTCACTAAAGATGAACAAACGGAGTTGTTCTCCATTGACACATTGGATCAGACACAAGCACCGACAACCACAGATACAGACTACTCTACCAGACTGACACGCTCTTTCGAAAATACGCAACAAGACTCAACCATACTGACACACTCTTTCGAACATACAGAAAAACAGTATACGTTCCAAGAAACAGGATACGCCTCTACACCGCAGGTGAGTACCACACCTGGAAAAGAGGTCCCTCAGGCAACAGGGTACGTTCTCATCTCAGTTGTTTCCTCGGCAGTGGTCGGTCTGGTTGTGTCGTTCATTGTTGTTTCGATATGGAAGTTGCACAAAACAAGGTTAAAAGTTGAGGGTGGGAGGGCCAGCGATGATTCGCACATTTGGACAATCCCACGTGGAGTTGCCTTCCCTGGCTTGTTGAGGTCGCCTTCCCTCCCTGTACTCTCAAGTAGAATGCCTGCGGATGACGTAGCTTCATGTAGGTCATTGCCGGCTGCTTTGCACGCGATAGAGACAACATACAGTGAGATTCCCGATGACATAGCCGTTGCACAGCGCCCCTTGCCTGCTCTTCCGCACACATATTGGCAGATCCCAGATCATGAAGCCACTGCACAGCGCCCTCTGTCTGTTCCACAACATACCTACAGTAACATCCCAGATGACGTAGTGATGCCTTGCTACTCTGATGCTGATGCGTTATCGCTTCAAGTCGTCACAAATTGTGGGCATGCCTTCAGGAATTACACCACTAATTCCAGTAGAAACCGGCCTGGAAGATCCGTTATCACATATGGATCTGCTAAACAGACTAATGCCCAGAGTAATAGCTTCTACGGAAAGTATCCCGAGGTTATCCAAGGCCGAAGGGCCCGTAGACAGCTGATGACTGCTTTGGTCTCCAAGCCTTCTGACCAAGGTATGAGCACGCGCGTAGAAGTTGCCATTCCCCTCGTCAAACTGCCAAACACCTATTGGCCATGGGAGATTCCAGGGAAGGGAACCCGTAACACACCACGGCGTGCGTCCTTTCCTTTAGTCACACTACCTAACACCTACTGGCCATGGGAGATTCCAGGAGAGCAATCCAATAACGCACAGCGGCGTGCGTCTCTCTCTACACTACCTAACACCTACTGGCCATGGGAAATTCTAGGAGGGGAACCCCATAACGCACAGCGGCGTGCGTCTCTCTCCACACTACCTAACACGTACTGTCCATGGGCGATACCAGGGGAGGGAACTCATGAAACACTACGGCGTGCGTCCCTCCCCATGGTCACACTACCTAACACCTACTGGCCATGGGAGATACCTGGGGTTGAAACCCGTAACACAACACAACGTGGGTCCCTTCCTTTAGTCTCACTACCTAACACCTACTGGCCATGGGAGATACCGGGGGTTGAAACCCGTAACACAACACGACGTGGGTCCCTCCTTTCAGTCTCACTACCTAACACCTACTGGCCATGGGAGATACCGGGGGTTGAAACGCGTAACACAACACGACGTGGGTCCCTTCCTTCAGTCACATTACCTAACACCTACTGGCCATGGGAGATACCTGGGGTTGAAACCCGTAACACAACACGACGTGGGTCCCTTCCTTCAGTCTCACTACTTAACACCTACTGGCCATGGGAGATACCGGGGGTTGAAACCCGTAACACAACACGACGTGGGTCCCTTCCTTCAGTCACACTACCTAACACCTACTGGCCATGGGAGATACCGGGGGTTGAAACCCGTAACACAACACGACGTGGGTCCCTCCTTTCAGTCTCACTACCTAACACCTACTGGCCATGGGAGATACCGGGGGTTGAAACCCGTAACACAACACGACGTGGGTCCCTTCCTTCAGTCACATTACCTAGCACCTACTGGTCATAGGAGGGTAACACACAACGACGTGGTTCCCTTCTCAAAGACACACTAACCAACACTTCCTTTAATTAATTAAGTATTGATTAAAATCATATGTTAAGCATCGAATATCACTACCCCCAAATTCAACACGTTGGAAGTAACTTATTTGCAGTGCCAAAAATGATATTCAACCCGTCAGAAGAGAACTATTTTAAACATGGCCTTCTTTTCATCAAAATTCAGAATCAACATCGAAAATGGTCAATGTTTTTTTTCTTCACATTTTACATTTAACTGACGTACTTTGTTCTTACAAAGAATGGTGGTAGCAATTCAGCATCATGTCTCTCTGCTAGCACTTGGCCACATCTCTGAAAGATCATCTACAAAATTATTGCATCAATGGTCTTGTTACGGCTTAGGAACCAATTGCACCGGTGCCCGCCAGGGATGTAGTCCCGGATGGGCTCCGAAGTCACAAATTTCTCCCAGTGGACTGTGTTCCCCACGGTGTTCCCTACGAGTAGCTAACGGCATATATTTTTTACCGGGACCCGGGTTCATTTTAAGTCAAATTCAAACCGGTGCTCGGCTAGATCAAAAATACTCCCGGAGCCACAAAATTCTAGATGTTGGACCATGTCACCAGATCAAGTACAACAAGTTTGCTGTCCCTCAAAATCCCTAGCTACCTATTATTTTTTTCATCAAAACACCCAATGAACGTCATTAATCTTTTTTATGTATTTTGCGGTTGTTAACTAAAAAAAATATAGATTTGAAAAATCAAGGTGGCGGACCGGTACTCAAGATTGACAACAGAAGTCGTAGCAGACATTATTATTCTGATGTCAACACTTACTGTTACATTTCTGTTGCATATTTTGTTAAGTTTTCTGGGTCCAGCCAATACAATAACATAAACGACTCTATCATGACGTCGCATTACGTCTTGTTTTATCAAATTTCCTACAACCTTTATGTTTTACTTGTATATTATTAGCAACTATGGCAGACATTTTATTATCTTTCTAACACAAAAATGTAAAGAGCATGGTGTTTATTAGTATACTGGTATCTTTACATACATAAGCCTATGAAAATACTTGGGTGCATCTGTGCACCCACAGAAAACAAAATTAGGTGCACAGCTCCATTTTTGGGCGCACCTGGGTGCATAAACACACAGTATTTCGAGCCCTGTATTCGGAATGAAAAGAAGCTTCAAGCTACCAGTTGTATCTAATTGTAATCATGAATTCTTTACAGTCATGTTCAAGGGAGAAAGTAAGTGAGTTAGGGGTAGGTTTCTGTCCTGACTTCTTATTTCTATGATGTTCATAACGTTGATTCTTTTATTGTACGTCACTGAAAAAACACGTTGTTTGTTTTTTATTTGCAAAACACCAAAATACAGAAAAAATACAGAAAAGAATATATAAAAACAGGTGCAGGAGGAGGGGGAAACCGTTAACAGTTTGTGCTGTGCCCTCCTCCTCTAAACTAAACAAAATTGTATGACCAATGAAAGCAATAGATAACAAAGAAGAGTAACTAACACATGTTATGATAATACAAAAAGAGAATCAAATGATAATATAGTACTATAGATTGATATAAGATTCTACTACTATAGTATAGTGATGTGTAGTAACTAAAATAATTAGCTGAACATTTAAATTTATCGGGTGTTGCCCCTACGGCTGGCGAGGCTATGGGACCGGTGACGTGAGGTGGGGTGAGGTTGCATTACACGTTTCGTGGTTAAGCATTTAAGTACTACCTCGGCCCTATTAGATTCCTTCGCTTGTAGAAAGCAGATATGAATTTGTAAAAGTAACGTTCGTAAAGTGGCACGTGGCAGCAGCAGTCAGTCCATTGGAAGAATATTCTTCTCAAATATCATTTGCTATGAGAAATCTCAGGGTAAAATTTGAAAAAGTTGACAAGGTTTCTAACAAACAAAAAACATAAAAGAACAATAACAATGAACCAATGGGCTGTGACTGCCAGGCTTCGAGATATTTCAGCATAAGATCAACTGACGTCACGTCGAGGGAAGATCACGGGTATGTTGATTGCAAACCGTTGCAATTCAACCGTTGTCAAAACCGATATTCCCAATGATTACGTACTAGACAGTGTAATCAATTGGACAGCGATGATCTGGTGAATTTCAGAATCGCCCCCCTCCCACTAAAAGAATTGGACGTCGGGAACTTAGCAGACCAGTTACGACACCACGACAGTTCTGGAAGACAGTGCTCTGTATGCTCTGGTCTATGAGGTTGATAGCGTACCTGTGTACGGATTTTACAACGCAGCATGAACTCAGTACATCACAATTCCACGGGGAACACAACAAATGCGGTACAACCTTCCATATGCAGCCAACATTGTAAGGGAGCTTCTCTCGTGGACACCCATGTCACCCTGCGACTATGTAGAAAACTGCAACAAACTTTAAGGTACTTTAAACACCAGCTGAAATTTATCACTTGAAGTCGATCGTGGCAACGGTACAGCTAACCAAAGAACCACATATGTCTGTATTTCGGTATCGGCTGCATGTACACTATGTGATACATAATCACATGTTCATTATAATGACAATGAAGTTTATTGAAAATA
Source organism: Branchiostoma floridae (assembly GCF_000003815.2). Taxonomy (NCBI): domain Eukaryota; kingdom Metazoa; phylum Chordata; class Leptocardii; order Amphioxiformes; family Branchiostomatidae; genus Branchiostoma; species Branchiostoma floridae. The sequence continues at coordinate 17,955,188 of NC_049987.1, read as the reverse complement.
GAAAAAAATGTATGTCATAAAATGGCATGCTTATGACATGGACCGATTCCGTTGTACGTCCGATGGCTGAGATTAGGAATCTATCTTTAAAGCCATCCTGTTTTCTGCATGTTCCGTAGCCTAACACTGTCTGCATTAGCTGCAACCTTGTTATACCGGGGCTCTGAACAGTCACAGTTCATTGGGTTTTTTTTCGCAGATTTTACCTTGCCATTTCCTACTTTCAGCTGACTTACAAAATATTCTCATAGTCAGAGCGAACCTCCATTGGACTGATATTTACGGTACGTAGAATTGAACATGAAAAGTATATACATTATGAAATTAATTCTATACAAAACAATTTGCATGTAGTGATTAAAATTAGACAACTAAAAGTAAGCATCTAAAGGATACAAGTTTTTTTTGCTAACTGCTTTATGGTGCGTTTGTTTAGCAATCGAAGCCTTTTTTGTTTGTAGTATCTATATTTCAAAGTTGTATTTACTGCCCACATGTATATGTTTACATCTTAACCTATACGTCAGCAGGGTTAAATTTACTTATTTTTCTACCTCAACTTTTTCATTGTTAAATGTATATTGAATTTATGCAAACATTCATTCTGTCTCATGTTTTATATTCTGCAAAATGAAGGCTCCAATACAGTCTTATCAATTAGGAAAGGCACCATTGTAGTAGGATGTAAATTATATACGGCAAAAAGAGAGTACACCTGAATTAATACAGTAATCATTTACGACATCTTAAAGCTGCTGAAAGGCAACGTAAAGAAACGGAAAATACGGATCTATCCTAACCTTCGTAAAGACCACGTAACGCCAATCTTTACATACTCGTGTAAGATGTGTATAGATCCGTAAAGAAGGAAAATACGTCAACGATAAGCATAGTTTAAGCATGCTTAAATACTGTTTTCGTGCCGTGTATATTTGTAAAATTTTGCTGTAAACTGTACTTAACCCAGTGGGCCTTTAAGTACAATGAAGGTATTCACTTAATTATTTATGTAACTTATGAAGCGTAACGGCTATAGCTGACCAGCACGAATCTATTGTAAACGACCTCACACTAACTAAAGATGTACCAAATGTAAAAAAAAATGGCTAGGAATGTTTCCACTCGCGCGCTCGTACTATATATTTGCAGATTAAATCAGTGATAGTTGTGATTAAAAGAAGAAAAAAGATAATTGGCTCTTGACTTTGATTTGTTTAATTCTAATTGGTGGTAGTAACTCAAGAGTACATGTATCTTTTGTGTTAACTGTAACTGCAAACAAAACTGTAAACATTATTTTTTAAATTTGCTTACAAGACAGTAGATCTTAATATTTCGTAAGTCAGTAAAATCATATTACAGAAAGTAACTCATACAAATCTAAAAGAATTCGACATTTCAGTTTTAAACAAAACACGCCTGTATTGCATACACAATGCAAAACCAAACCATACTATATATTTTTTTGTTTACGTTTGCAATCAAATCATCTAAAATTGTTTTTGTTACTACTACTGAGTAAATTTCTAAAAATGTATTGTTACACTTCATTTCTGTGAAACCGTAAATGAAAAATAAGTTAAACGTATAATTTACCGTCCGCGGTTTGGACAATGTTTTACAGTAATTGACCGCTGGAGCACTCCTGTACATGTGCCTCTCTAATAGTATCGTCCTTTTGCAAACTTGACGTTCTTGACCCTGTTTCTGGACGGATATAACTGTAGTCCTGCTATTTTGGTCACATCCTGGCTAGTTAGGCGCACCGGAAAAAATGTCATCATCAATCAGTTAGCAAGAACGTCAGCACAGGTGTTTGTTCCCGTTGGGGAAAAAATGGCGACAAGCATTGCGTACGTGAGTGGTTATCATAAATTTTTTCAACTTCGTAGACTTTTTTAAACTGAAAAACAAAAATGGGAAAAATGAAACTTCCTTTGTCGGACTTAGGACGTCATATTTTAGTAATGGCATCTAGATGTCTATTTACCACGAATAAAGATGTCATTTAGAGTCCTTCGTAAAATCATGGTCCTACGAAGACTATGGCATAATTGGTGCCTGTTTCAAATACTTGCATGTCACCTAACCGATACGCTTGGGGAAGGCAGTTCACGAGGCCTTTATCACTTCACTCGGGAGGAAATTAGCACAACTTCGGTAAGGGACGTCCTTTGGATAGGCTGTTATATGGAGGTCCCGTGTTTCAAGTGAGCCACATCGCGAGCACGTTTAGTAACACACCTTTCGAAAACGTTTAGGGACATGCTAAAGTGTGCGATGGAGCAAATCCTTCTGTCTGGTAAAGTTGGTGCTTTAAAATCCACCCGGATGTAAGCCTAGTGAACCTCCGTCTCGAATTAGCCCTACGATGATAAACATCATTCACCCGAACGGAAGACGTGTCTAGTATAAGCCAAAGGAATTGCACCCAGTAATAAGGGGTGGTATTAATCCGACGGTGTGTAAGCACGTCGACTGATGATGATTATGATGTTGCAATTGCCTCAAATGTGTGTAGTAAAACGTCCCGTCACTTAACTACCACTGTGGCATCGGGCGTGGCGCAACTGAGAGGGCGTTCGGCTCGGAATCTATAGGTCCTGAGTTCGATCCCCGCCGTACCCCCGACGTTTTACCCTTGGGGGAGGCACTTTACACGACCTTCCACACTCCCCCCAAGTGTAAAAAAGGGTACCTGACTTCGGTTGGGAAGGTTAAAGACTACCTTTACCTTATGTCTGTACCGTTGATATTATAAGTTATAAAGCTTGAGTGCAGTTACACGTTTTCCTCGTCCGTCCAAAAGGCAAGTCAAAAAAAAAATACTACCACTGAAGGGTCTGTCTTCTTTTTCGAAAGCTCTTCTATCCGCTATGCTTATAGTTCACGTCAGGAGTCTTAAAGTGGTATTTTGTTGGGAAAGAAGGCTCATATAATGGTATTTAAGTCACGTAGTTAAGGATATTAAGCTGGCTAATCTATCACTTAAACAATTATACATAAAGCTATTAATCCTTATCAGCTTTATTCACAAGGATGTCCCTCCTTTAATACTTTATCTTAATTCTTATGTATGGCCACAGCATAGCAATTCTATTTTTTGCTTCTTGTATTCTGCTGTCATATATTTCCTAATTGGAAAAAAAAGGAAATGACCACGCCTCCCCGTTAACAAATTTTCACTGCCTCTTAGCCTGACTCCCAAAGTAATCTATGGGCCTCAAACTTTAGTGCTTGTACGTGGTTATTTTGGACGGTACTTATATAATGTCTCAAAATTTCTAATCAAGGACTACCCTAAATATTGGTTTGTAACATACAATGTGCCAAGGAAATCTGAAAACTTATTATTTGTATAAAAGTGTTGTTATTTATGCTGTGCAACTTGAGTAAGACCCTCGTTTTGTCCACCCCAGACTTTTATCTTTTTACCTTTTTCGACCTGCCGGTCCATTTTTCAAAAACATCAGAGAAGCAACAAATTAAATTGGTGTGGCCCTCAAAAAACAACAGCAAAAGGCAAGTGAACCCCATGACCTTGTTTGACCCTCAAACTAGGCGGCATCTGATATCGTTTATCTTCGCAACTGTGTTGTCAGTAATAATTTTCTCACAGTTTTTTTTGCACAACATTGGATTCATATTTAACAACCTCCTGTCATACGCAAGGAAATTAAATTTTCTCATTATAAAACTATTTCCTATCAATAATGATTAGAAATCCGAGCAAGAAGGAACAGATAACACTATCGGAATGAAAGCCAGTCATATAATTGCCATTAATAAGGAAGTGCATAGGATATCAAATAACTCGGATGTACGTAACGAACAATGGCATTGACATGTTGGCATCCTTTCTACCGATAAAGATACAAATAGTCGCCATGAAATTTCCATATTAGTGGGGAAATAATTGAAGTCAAACATTCCTTTAGATAAAAATAAATGCTTGAAATTTTAGGTTAAAGTTAACGATAGTTTTGTGACGTCACGACGACTGAATAGCACCTGTGTCTTCCCATATTAGCAGTATTTACCTGTAACATGAAGGTCAAAAGGTCATATCCTGCCCTTGTTTTCTCGTCTATATATAGAGTACACGCGCAGTGGTTCGTCCATGCCAATGATAAAGAAAATCCTGTGACGCATTTGATTATAACCGTTTGAGCTCCCAGCTGGAAGAGGTGTACGTTTTTGTCCGTCTGTTTGATATCATTTGCAAGACAAGATGCTCGCCACCGCTGTGTTTTTCATGCTGACCAGCTACGTTCTGGCTCAAGGTGAGTTTTTTTGTAGTTCAAATGCTTTTTAAAATCAATTCATAAGTATAACGTTACCAAAGCACCGGAAAAAATGTTACAGGAGCAAATGTTACCCTGGGAACCCTATTGCTTGTTGTCTAACCTAAAAACCAATTAATTTGTAAAAAAATATTTTATATTTTATTGACTTGTAAAAAATTATTAAACCTTTTTATGAGTCGATTGGAAATTATGAAATCTTTCGTCAGATATTTAACAAGGAAAATGTTTTGTATTAAATAATGTGAATTAAATAAGATGTAATTCGTTTTATACTTTTAAGTGTTTTAAATTGACAATAATTAGGGACATTCTCTCTTGGTGTCAACTAACAAATAAACGTATATTTCTGTTTCAATGGAGGGATGCAAAAGAGCAACATATGTTAGGATTAGGAGTAGAGCGACTCGACTTAATGTTATTGAACCTGATATTAGATAAAGAGTTATTCTGTACCATGAATGTGAAACGATTCATAAAATATCTTTAAAAGGGCTGTTGGAAAGATGTAGACAATGACAAATTTTCAGTCCAAAATACGACTAAGCAAACAAACTAAAATTGAAAAAAATAAACACAACCAAACAATGGTAAACACACTGTAGCACATTTACACTGCCACGAAGCACTGCAGGCAGTGCAAATACGTAGCTGTTATCTAAGGATGCGTATCATTATGTCCACACATAGCGTTCTGTTTGAACGTCTGCTTCCTGTAATATTTGCATTGTTTTAGATGATGTCTACTGTGGATAAACATGCCCCCCTCCCCACCAAAAGAAAATGTCACATTTTGACCCAACCCCCATTTTTAAGGAATTTGCAACTCTTGGGCGCATGATCAATGGAGAAGTGGAGTAAGTTAAATAAGGTCTCATATAACAGTTGACAACATTTTCTGTTGATAGATTATTGCCAGAACCTGAGCTCGAACTGCGGTGCGAGTCCCGGATGGCCCTTCCAGTCCATGTGCGACACAGTTGATTACGTCAGACCCAACTGCCCCGAGTTCTGCGGCGACTGTAGTATGTTAACTTTATATCTTTTATAATCCATATATAACTATTCCATACGTCTCTCATATTTGCTTCATAAACAAATGATCCCGTTGTTGTATAGCACGAGTGTCCATTAATCACTTGAACACATAAAGCAGGTAATTCTATCGGTTAATTAGTTTCTCGGTTTGTAAATTTTCAGAAAATACAACATGTCAATTATGCTAGTAAAAGACTAGAAAACAACATTGCCCTTCTTGTTCAGTTTGTACTATTATCATCTTCTTGATCAAAGCGAACTGATACATGTATATAGAAGACTGCTGAATCGACTAAACGTTAAGTTCTCTTTTCAAATATGTATCGGTTGTTGTTTGATTCTAGGCTGTGCTCAAGACCCCCGTGGACCATGCCAAAACGGCGGCACCAGGGGAGGTAACCCCGCCAACTGGGGACTGAACACCTGCGACTGCAACTGCGTGGGAAACTGGGCTGGAGAATTCTGCGAAGGTAAAATATCATTGAGATTTATGTGAAGTGAAACTTGCTGGTGTGAAGTATAAAAAAAAATTATGATTGAGGTGAACTCTATTCAAATCTCCTTTCTTAGATCTATGAATATTTTCATTGTGTATGAAAATCTAAGATTCACCCTAACGGACAGGTGGGAAGGGGGCATATACGTGGTCACGTGTGGGACCGCGTTTTTTATAACCGCAGCGCTACCTAGCGACGAGAAGTAACCCCAGCCATTATAACCATGAACAAAGTAGCAGTATTTCTATACCAATATGTTTGCAGTTTTTTATAGCAAAAACACCTTGAACCTCCACCTGCCGATTGCTAACCTTGTTTCAAAAGAATCCTAGAGAATATTTCCTTTACGTCATCAGTAACGTTTGTTTGTGTTTTAATAGTCTGTACAGTCACGTGCGCTAATGGAGGCCAGGTGGACCCGGCTACCTGTACCTGCATCTGCCCTACTGGGTACTATGGTGACGACTGCTCAGGTAAGTGACGTGATAAATCAATATCTAGTATCTATATAATTTCATAGAACAATGCTTAGACTTTTTTCCAACTCAAAGGTTTACATGGATCAAATTTTCACCGACTACTGCCGCCTTATTTAGGATCAATACCGATGACCAATCACTTCAGAATGTTAACTCGCGAGAGTTACAGACACGTGATCTTACAACTATGTGATCTTGGGGATACGTGACGTCAGGAATTGGTCAAGCGTGCCAGGAAGTTTATAACGCCATGATCGACATCATTTCTAAATAGTCTTAGAAAGCCATACATCAAATGTTCGCTTTTGTGCATTTTTTTCCATAGTAATTGTATTACTTATGGAAGGTCTTTTTGAGATGTCGAGTGCGTACTGTGAGTAAAACGTGATTGAACTTTAACCTGTTACAACAGAGACCTGTAAGAATACGGACCCTAAGTGCGGCGCCAGCCCAGGATGGCCGCTGACTGACATGTGCACCACCGACTATGTGTTAGAGGCCTGTCAGGAGTTCTGTGGCGTATGCAGTGAGTATGGGTCGATTTCTTTTGGTTTGACGTTAACTTGTAGTGCAACCTTTGGAGAAGTAATGCTTTGGTCAAATTTTCAAGCCTGAACCCCACTAGATAGTCAAGCTTTTAAACTAACTTTTGGGCGTTGTACTGTCGTCAATGGATGCCAGGTAACGTTGCTTCGAACCCCGGGCGGTACAGATGGATATTTTAGCCGGATAGCCACAGCCAGTTGTATTGGCCACCTCCTAAATTTGCAAAAGAAATGGCACGAATACAAATCATTGGTTTGGAAATATGACTGAGGCATTAAAATAATGTGCCAGTTGTGTAATACTTGCATGCGTTATAAATATATAACATCATGTTGCACATTAGACAAAAAAAGTTCTCCGCTTGAGGCCCCCTTCAGGAAAGAATGACCCACTGACACGTGACCTTACACAAACGTGACGTCAATAAATGGTGACACATGCTTTTTGGTGTCTTTACAATACGCCAAAGGCGTCGCATTACATTGGACCACGAGACAGTCTTTGACGGGTCATTTTTTATTCAAAGGGGTAACCTATTATCGCTGTTTTTAAAACAGGCTATCCAGGCACATCGATTCAACGGACTGTTGTTTTAGATTTCAATATTTTGAAAATACTGCAGTTAATTGCAAAATATTGCAACATCCGTAGACTTGATATGCCTTAATACACTGTTTTTGATATAACGGATATAGGTTACCCCACGGATAAAAGTGAGCTAGCGTTACATCGTATAACACTTTCTTGTGCTGAATAAAACGTTGAAAGTTGATACACATACGTTGATCTACTCTCTTGAGGTTGTGCTGATGACCCAAGGGGAGCATGCCTAAACGGCGGCACCAGGGGAGGGAACCCCGCCAACTGGGGTGACGACACCTGCAACTGTAACTGCCCTGGATACTGGGTCGGAGACTTCTGTGAAAGTAAGAAGTTTTATTTTCTCACTGTTTACTCATGAACAACAGAATACCTTTTCCGTGTCGAACCATAAGATATACATATTGCAGGTAAATTAATAAAGTTTTGTAATGGGAGAGCATTAACCATATGTTCTTGTGCACTTTTGAACGTGACCTCTGCATGTCCCATGGGACTTTAGGGCTATTTTAGGGCAGAGCTGGGTCCATAGATTTTATAAATTTAAACCTGGGACCCGTAAAAACATTTTAATTCACAATTGCTTGTCACTGGAATGTGTGGGAAGGGGGGTATTCATACATGCATGATTTGTCCCAGGTGTTCAATGACAGCTGAATTCTCTTTCAATTTCGTTTTAGCCTGCAGCCTGCACTGTTTCAATGGCGGACAGCTGGATGCTAACACCTGCACCTGCACCTGCCCAGCTGGCTGGGATGGAGAAGACTGCTCGGGTACGTCGTTTGAACGCTTTATCACATAGCTGCAGTGCCGTTACACATCGGCAGAGGGCACAAACAGTCATGCAGCAATATTGCTTGTAAATACAAGTCTGACTTAGTAACCTTCGGCTAAAAATCTAATTTAAATCAAATTTAAAAGTACGTATGCTTTAGACTCTGTGTGTGTTTCCATGCATTGACATGGTTAACACATAACTAAGTTGACAAACGCTTCCCGATCCAATTCTATAAACATCTCCTCGTCATCCGTTGCCCCCCTCCCCACAAGCGTACAAACTACCATGGCTTGTATGGTGATAAAATCTAATTTACAATTCATTTCTGTTCAGACGTGTGTCAGGACAGCAACATCAACTGCGGAGCCAACCCAGGATGGCCGTCCACCGACATGTGCAGTATCGACTACGTTGCAGACAGCTGCCATGCTTTCTGCAGCATCTGCAGTGAGTAAACATCCTTCTAGTTCAATTCACTCCAACATAAGCTGATAGTTCTTTCCTGTATGACTGACGAGTGGCTTTGAGGCCGAAGTTTTCCTAGCATTCATTTACTACAAAAGAACCGTAATTCATAACCCAAAAGCAATATATTTTCTGGACTGACGCATTTTCGCGAAGAAGGAGCTCGATGGCAAGATTGTGAAAATTAAGAGAGTATCGTAAAACAGGGTTTGGCCGCCACAGCAGATTTTAATATATTTATTTTTAACCTATTTTATAGAGTTTAAAAAGTTGAAGCTGTAAAACAATAAAGGCAAAATGCATATTTCATTATCCACGGTCTCCATACGACATAATTAAAAAGTACTAGTAACAGACTGAAGAGATTGGAATATTCTGACGAATATTGCACTATGTACAATACAGTCAAGAGACAGACCTTTCTCTAACACCGCAAACAAGTGTTTCCTACTTGTTTTTTACTTCACCATGTTGAAATCATAATCAACATGACTAATCACAGTGATAGTTACAGGTTTGTGATAGCAAAACCTGTTCTGTGTTTGTTGTCAATAAATGGGTGCCGCCAATTTGTTTTGCGATACATGACGGGAAGGGTGGTGGATTTGACGGATCAGTGTGTTGTATGAAGTGGTGTGATGGGATGGCTAGGAAATGTGCTCTTGTGCTATTGTTTCTCTTTGTGTTTAGCCCCCGCCAATGTTGTGATCGGCGACTGCACTGACGCCGACAGCGGACTGCCCTACACCGTGGGACAGATGTGGGCCAAGCACGACCCCATCCGCCAGGTCACCATGATCTGCACCTGCATGGCGGCGGATCAGTACACCTGTGTTGACGCCTAGAAGGTCAAAGGTCAACACCAAATCCAAGATGGCCGCCAGGATTCCTTAGCAACGAAGCCGAAAGCAAATCGACGTTTATCCTTCGCATTAAGTTTGAAGGAGAATAAAATAGTGCTTGCATATATCAGTGGATGACCGTCTTTTTTGTATTTATCTATTATCCACAATATATATATATATATATATATATATATATATATATATATATATATATATATATATATATGTATATATCATCATCGGTTGGCTGCAGCGAAGGCGAGTGTAATTAAGTTTCTTCCATGCCCATATTTTAACCGGGGATAAGGCTATGGGTGAATCAACGATGCTTATATGCACAAATGGGAAAATAACCAAAATACTTTTTTCTATATACTACTGCTGTTACGAATACAAAGTTCCAAGTGCAATTAAAGTTCAAAATAACCAAAGCAGGCGAACGCACATGCAGACCCTCCCATTAGAACATTGGTATTACCATTGTCAAAAAATTACAATTGATACTTCTCATATAACAACGGTTCCTAATATATCTCAGATTGGAATAGAAATGCACGGTTGTCAAATCAACTATGCCAGAAATAGGAGAAATGATTTACGATCTGAGTCAGGATTTTTCGTTTAAAGCGCGTGAATTTGAAGCTCTTATATATATACTCTCCTAAACGGGGTTGTAAAGCATTAGGACTAGACATAGAAAAGACGTTGCATCACTTCTTGTTGCATCATTTCCTTTTAAAGAATCTACAAATAAAGGGTCTGCTTGCTCGACTCTGCTATCAAATGTTATATGGATAGAATGTTTGTTTAAAAGTTAGATAACAAAAGTGTGCATTAAACAGATGTAAAAATTCCCACTGGCCATAATGGAGACGTATTTCATTTAAACAAGCATTAAGATTGAGTCAACGACTCAGTAATTGTGAAAAAAAACTCAAAGAGAAATAAGTTTCATGGTGACACAGACAAAACAATTTATTGAAAAACAACTCTATGTTTTAGTGCACTTGATATAATGGTGTAACAGAATATTCAAAAAAAGGACTAATATATACAGTACTATAAAGCTGACATTCGGGCACTGGCAATTAAGAAAAATGTAAACAACACAATTTCGGAAGAGATACATAGAATAAAAATAAAACGACCTCCTGACACAAGCGTTCCCCAAAAGTGCTAAAACAGATCATCAGAAGTGGCTTCGTCACAAATGGAAGAAGGCGTGGTGCAATCAATGGCCATTCAATCTAATCTTCTGTCAATTTTCGCAAAACGTTAGTCTACAAAATATATATAGTTCATGATATTAGCGAAGGGGTTGTAACAATAACCTCATCCATGGATGTTTTGCGCACGACCACATAGGGATTTGCACGTGACGTCATAATCACCATGTTGGTTGGTTCCACTCAATATGGCAGACAATTCCTAAGTCATAGTCACGTGATCGCAAATGCCCAATAGACGCTAACTCTACCATAGAAACATCCACACAATCCCCATCACTAACATCCAGGCGATATGGGTCGCCTGGAAACTGCTCCGTGCCCCTCCAGCTGGACGAGTACTTTCTTCAGTTGTGCGGTCTAGAAAAAGAAGAAAGAATTAATTCATTTGTTACCCTTTTCTTCCAAGAATCAACTTGAAGATGATTACAACGGTGCAATATAGAAAACAAATAAGGGCAAAAAGCAAAAATATTGAACCAATCAAGTTTGTCAACAGATTGTAGAATATTTTTATGATAAAAATTTTAAGAAAATAATTGCCGGGAAATCTATATGAAGGCCTTCATTCCCTCTTCACCATTCAACCTTTTGAATTTGATTGAAAGATAAAATTTTGTTCTTTGGGTTAATTCTTACAATTAAGACTTTTACGATTCCCAGTAGCTACAGAGCATTATTCTTATGCTTTAGTAACTATTTAGAATGCAAGGTCCTTCTTTTACATGTCTTTAAACAAAATAATACATGTTCACCATAGTAATTGAAACACTAAGTTCACATTATCCTTAAACCTCTGAGCTTATCTTCCTGACGTCCCCGTTACCATGGTAACAAGTGTCCATACAGAAATACTACAGCGACATAGCAAGAAGAAAACGCTTTAGGACTTAAAAGACTGTGAGTGCGTGGCCTTTGTTGAAGGGACACAGCGTGTTTGGTTTTTAGGACCATTCAAGAATTTATTTATTTGCATTATGGACTATATGCATGAATTAGCTGTTTTTAGTAAAAACCTTGCTTGCTGAGGCCATTAGGTATGACAAGTTCTTTGTCGGTCTTTAGCAAACGGCGTTTGGTAGCAACATTAAATTTTGGATTAGACTTGTTTATACTGTTTATAAATCCCCAAATCACGTTTCTTATTAATTCTGCACTCTGAAAATTGATATTTGATCGATGATAGCTGTCTCCTCGCACGAAGTATATTACAATTACACAATGCCTATTTTACAAGTCCCTTTGCATGCTGGGAGACGCATGGCAATATGGGTATCACAAAGGCAAGCAACCATGGACCATGTCAACATGTATCAAACCGGAGACATTACGCATGCGTCCTAATCATGCTACCATTGTTATGATGTCACTTGTTCTTGATGTTTCTTCGTGTCCAAGCATCCAATAGGACAGATCAAAAGGTCAAAAACGAATTTGACATACAGACCTGTCATTGGTCGCTGAGTCAAGTGGCTGCCATCTGCCGTTGTCACGTGACTTCTGCTCGTGGCTGTTGTAGGCAGATCCGTCACTTGACCTGTATTTTGCAGGAGATAAATGTTAACCCTTGAAGTAGAAATTAAAATGTAATTAAGTGGATCATTCTAGACGTCAAATCAAAGGATCGATAGAAAAATAAAGATCAAGTTCACTTTCTGTATAAATTTTTGGCGACGCCTCAGGATAGGGTTCCGTTAACGAAGGGGTTTCGCTGCATGTAATTGTTAAAATGGTAAGGAAGGGGAATTCTTTTATTTCAGCACTTGTAACTAGGTAAAAATCAACTTCTGTTACATCCTACTATGGCCATAAAAAGTTATTTTGAGCTAATTGTCCTTGTAACGTATCCAATAGCCGTTCAACAATGCATGTGGAAATCTGACTGGATGGAATTTGACAGTACAATGGTCACGTACTCGGATCAGCTGACAAGAAACTCGCTGAGAATCCTGTCGAGGCGTTGGCGTTATCGGTGTTGAAGATAATGTACAGCTGTTCACCGGACGACACGATTCTCCTGGGCGGGACGTTCCCGCAGTATTCCCCGATGAGCCCCGAAGAGGTGTTCGGTCCGTCGTACACGAGGACGCTGTCGCGCGAACACGTGTCGTGATGCTCCACGTCAAACGCATCAAACGTCAACGTCACGACCATACCAGGGTCGACGGTGATGAGCCATTCGCAGTGGTGGGAGTGCGGGTAGGTGGTAGGGTGCTGCAGTGATGAGAAGGAACCGCTAGGGCCGCTGAGGTCACGTGGACCACCGCAGCCTGACTCGACCCAGGCGGTGACAGGTCTCAGAGGTGGGAGTGTCGGCGGTTGTGGCCCACCTGTCAATAAAATAATCATGCAATAAAACTTGACAATAGATACATTAATACATTAGGTTTAGCAAATTATGGACTAAAATTGGGACTTAGATGTTTTCACTAGTGTTAAGCTAGGTAAGGTAAGGTAAGATAAGTGTTAAGCTATGTAACAGTAGTGTAACTCAAGAAGTTTTAGTTTTGTTGCAATTAATCTTAGTCATCATCATCATCATCATCGGTCGACGTGATCAAATGTAGACATGTTCGCACATGTCTACACACGACGGGGTTATACCGCCCCTTACGGGGTGACATACCCTTTCGTAGGCTAATTACAAGACGGGGATGCGCCAGGTCTCCCGTCCGGGTGAATGATGTAATTCACCATGTGGCTGATACGAGACAGAGGTTCGCCAGGCCTCCATCCGGGTGATTTGAAGTGAATCACCAACTCCCGACAGAAGGATTTTGCACCAACGCACACCGCACCATCGCACGTGTGGGGGTTCTTTAACGTGCATGGGGTATGGCTCTCCCCATACACGGGACCTCCATTTAACGTCCTATCCGAGGGACGACTCATTTTTCACTTGAGTAAAGTGAGGAATGTCGTGTAAAGTGCCTTTCCCAAGGGCACAAGACCGGCAACACGGTAGGCGGATTCGAACCGGCGACCTCTCGATCACGGGCCGAATACACTACCACTGTGCTACGCGGCCCCACAAATTAATCTTAGTAAGGTGTTAGCGTTATGGCTTGATCTACTGACAATTTGACTTTGGGCCGCTTGCGGCTTTCCTCGGCATTGCAGAAGAATTTGATTTTGTATGCACCTTTCTGTATATAATGGTTACCATTTAGGGATGATGTTGTGAATAGTAATAAATGACGTGAGTCTGTGCTTACCAAAGGGGCTTTGTTTGGAAGACTTTGAAACATGATAAGTCAAGAAATGATTGATGAAATTTGATCATTGTGGACCATTGGTAACATTTATGAACACCAACACAATGTAATGATTTCTAGATATGGGCTGAATTGATATCAATAACAGGAAAATGATTTACCATTGTCACATGGTGTCGGAAGTGATGGTGGCGTTGAAGTAGAGTAGCATGCTGAGAAACCAGGCATTGCGTTCCTGTCGTCAGACGTGAACACCACAAAAACGTCACCGAAGAAGACCAGGTCCGGCGGCGGTACGTTGGTCATGCAGTACGCCCCTCGCGATGGCCCGCTGGCATCCCCTCCATCGTACACCGTCACGGAGTCGTAGGGGCATTCGCCTGGACGAAAACCGCCCTCTATCTGAATTGCGGTGAACTGCAGCATGGTGACCTTACCCGGGCCGGGTGAGATGAGCCATTCGCAAGTGAGGTTGGCTGGGTACGGTGAAGGGTAGTTAGCCGAGGAAAAGGTCCCGCTATCCGCGGTGAGCTCACGGGGTCCACCGCAACCCGAATCGGCACCGTAAGCGGCTATGGAAACAAAAACAAGGAAAGATATGTTAGCTGCATATGATCGACATTTTGGGATGAGGGGGGGGGGGGGGGTGTATACAAATACAAATAATCAAGGAAGTAGTTGGCGTTAAAAAGAGAAAATGTTGTTGAACACCCTACACTGTTGTTGAATACAACAAACGTATGAAAATCAAGAATTTCTTTTGTTTGTAACTTGTCAAATATTTATCCATGCAGTGTTTTAGTTAATTGGGATTTAAAAAGATACATAGGGAATGTATAAGCCTAGATGCAAAGTTCAATGGTGCAATGAGCTTAGTGTACCTATAAATATCAATTTAATGGCAATCTAAGTTAATTGTCTATATATTCAACAAGATAGGGTCAATTTGCTGTGTGCAAAATGAAGATGTGATATGCACTAATTTACTGTAGATACAAAAACGAATATCTCTTGCAATCATGCAAGTCCTCGAAAAATAAATCTGAACTGTCATGCACTACACGAAATCTTATTCTTAACTCATAGGTAAATCACTCTGTAAAGAGTCTGTAAGCATTAAGTATATGTACTTTCGTGAAAAAACAAACATCTTAGGCATGATTTAACATGCGTAACGAATGTATTTGTGCAGTGAGCATTATAAATTTTCACAAGCGAGGCCTTCAACTTTAAGTGCCCGGACAATAAGTCTTTATCTTTGACATGTTAATGTTGTTTACCGCTGTTGAGGCGAAGTATACCTTCGTTGATAGGGTTCATTTGCGTCACAAAGTACAAATTATTACCCCAGGTCACATAGAAAAAGATAACCCGGTCTCAGCCAGCTATATAAATGGGCAATTAGCTAATCCACTTAACCTAAGCGGCGATAACTAAGTTTGCAGAGAATTATTTTATAATAATGAGAACACATTTATAGTGGTAATGGTACGCTGTGAGATTTAATTGTGAATTATTACGTAGTTAAAGTTTTGAAGTTAAAAATATCAATGTTGCATTAATGTAGCCAAGTGCTTAACAACTTTGTACTGTAAAAGGGCGATGTCACATAGTCATAGATCGTGAGATCGTCGTATGATTGCTAACTTCGGGCATTTTGGAGGACAAAAATGTACGTCTCCTGCAAAGTTCAACTGTCTTGGTGCACAAAATGCTGTTTTGGATCCATGTCAGTGGTTGGTTCTGTCACGACCGCGCCCTAACGGAATTCGATCAACCGTGAATAGTTTTACAAGGTTGGGAAATGACTGCATTACAAAGTTCATTATTCAAAACCGCATGCCCTATAAGTGCCGACTTTACTATTCTTTATCAAACTACATAGGTCGCTGGAAAACTCGTAGAAATTGAACAAATAAAGGAATCAGTCCACCAGAGAAGTATAGCCGACGAGCGCTGTTCCCTAACCGGCTGTACTTCTCTTGCCGGCTTACTCCTTACGTTCCATTTTCACGTTTTTCTCCAGCGACCTATGGAGTCTGGTAATACCCCCCTCACATTAGGCGAAAATCGATCGGACGACGAGTCTGCGAGCTCTACATTACGAGGAGGCATGATCCTGCTGCCGACGAAGAAATGACAGAGTTCCCCCATCCCGTCAGGGTCATACCTCCTCGTAATGTAGAGCTCGCAGACTCGTCGTCCGATCAATTTTCGCCTACTGTGAGGGGGGTATAACGACTAGACTTAACTAGGGGTGCCATGTCACAGATAATGTTAGCTTGGAGATCGAATTCTAAACAACTCCACCCATTTGCGGCACTAGAAGATGAGTACCTAAGGAACGATTAAGTTCGCCCCTCAGATTAT
>NC_049987.1:17905329-17938725 GCF_000003815.2 Branchiostoma floridae | reverse complement strand
AGAATAATTTTTCATTATTACTTACTTTGCCCAGTGACCGTAAAAAAAGGAGATAGGCGCTGTACAGCAAGAATGGTGTGGGGACACCTTGTGATTTTACATGTAGCTCTAGTCTGTATTTATTTTCAGAGGTATAAAATATACGAAAAGTATAACACATGGTTTGCATCAATTGTTTTGTGATGAAATAAGATTATTATCATTCACTTGTCCGAAATATATCTTGCATATAATCTACCCTCCAAAGCATTGCCAGTGCAGGCGTAACACACCTGGCTTTTTTCATTACATAATCGACAGGGAGCTTTTCGTGTATTGTCATGAATGTTTGTTCAACAGAAATGTGCTTATGACGAGATTTGTTTCCATGACGTCTACTCTACCAAATACCGAACGAGTTGTTTCCAAACTTCAGTTACGAAATGTGGTTGACATATAGATAGAGATGACAACACGGTATGTGAAAATATAAGTTAAAGGGGGGGGGGGTTAACGTCGTTTTATTGCATCAAAATAATGTATTTTATATTTTTTGTTAGTTAGTGGCAAAGGTATGGAAGCGCAGCCGGCTTCCATTTGTTGAGAAAAACAGGTCTAATCTATGTTACCAAGGCAACGAGTCAACAAAGTGACACACATAACGCCACGAACAGTTGGGAACTCATGACTACGAAGCATTCTGCAATAAACCTGGGCCAGCACGGCGTGTTTCAATATTCTTTAGGCGATTTCGACACAAACAAACGCCACCCGCAACGATTGAAATACGTCAGCGAAATACCTTGGGGGGACGGAACGATGGAACGAGTAAGGATCTCTCCTCAAAGCAATATTGCGATTCCAATATAGAATTAATCCTTGATCTTACTGTTATTGAAAACTTGATCTGTAAAGTAGTTTATGCATAAACCACTACTTTGCGGTAGAATAAAGAAACCTAAACATCTAATCTATGTGGTATTGGAAATACAATGTGTCCTTTAATTGGTTTAAGCTCGAAACTTTATGTTTCATTGTAAAAAAAAAGATTTGAAACAGGATGTTGAATGACATTGAAAAGAAAACAAGATTTGCTAAAATCTACTTTTTGTTGTTTAGAGGATGGCAAAAGCGTTATTCCAACATCGTTCTTATCCATTAATCTTTTTGTTATTGAAATTTTATATCTCTTTAATTGATTTAAAGAACATATAAAGTCATAAAAAGCCCGTTGCCTTGAAATAACGGAATTTGAACAGGATATCAAATGACATTCAAAGCAAAATACGTTTGGATAATTTTCTTTTGTTGTCTAGAGGATTTTAATTGTTATTTCAATGTAGAGATACGTCCAGGTCTTTTCGGTATTGTCACTATTGGAAGCGTTATGTATTTAACCGGATTAAGTCAGGATTAGCAATGGAATAAGTTCAACAGGACATTGAATGGCAATTGAAGCAAAAGAAAGTGTGCACAAAAAGTTTCCTCGCAGTTTAACTATTATTCTACGCTAAGAATTATACAGCTGTTAAGTTGTTAAATGAATTATGGGGAACTTTAAAAATCATTGTATAATCAGATATTCTGCATTAGAAATCACATCTTTTTACCGGGCTGGACGAAATAATGACAATGAAAATTAGGCTATTTTTTTTAAATATTGTTTTTGAAATAGATCCTACATTCATCTAAGGGGACAATTAAGTCCTAAACAAGATACTGATAGGGTAATATGAAATATTAGCCAACATGCTGAAATGAAGAAAATTTACCCAGTCTTACTTGCTGCAATAAAATACCCAATTCACGATTTACACGATTCACAATCTAGGTGGTCCTTGCCATGAATGAATACACAAGTTTCAATGCCTTTTGGTTACATTTAGAAGTTTGAAAAACAAGTCGCAAAAACATTAAACTGAAATGAGGGCCGCCAAACTGACAAACAGTCTTTTCCATCTGGTTGTTCAGCCCGTTTGCTTTTTTTTTTCAATTTAGTGACAGAGTTTTCATAAATGCTATGTAGACTACTATTCTTGTTAATATACAGATATACTATATCCTACGTTTTTCCTGTGTGGTATGATTCTATTCCGTCACCAAAATACCAACGTTGACAATAATTTGTTCATTTAATCGTCCGACATCACAAACTTTTAAAAAGTATTGATCGATGAAAATTACCATCCCCAGGTCAATAGTTCACCTGACTCATAATGGTGCTTTGTCAAACCGCCCAACAACACGTACAAACACGCCATTAGATTCTGATTCCAATCCTTCAACAAGAACACAAGAAGTATAAACTTAAATAGGCGTGGGACAAACGTCAGCAAAAACAGGTGAAAATAAAGGAATGATTGTCGAAGGCCTTTTCAAAGTGTAGAATGACATCGAAATACCTTTAAACAACACCACATACAATGAATCACCAGTCAGTTTGTTCAGTCGTTTACATACATAATATTTAGAAATATGTAGACTAGTTTACTACAACCAAACATCAAATAGGCTTTATTGTAAGCTTTAACGGTTAGAAAGTTACGTTTGCTGGCCTTCACAGCATAAACATTCTGATTGTTGTCCACAGACTTTAATTAAAAATGGCCGAACGAACACATAGTGATAGACACTTCAACTACTTAAAGTAGTCTGAAGTATTTGTTTTCGCCTCTAATCCACACAGTTTCCTTGTCAAATTCCTCCCTCTTAAACACCTAGGTAAACTACCCCCTTAAAGGTATACATTCTAAAGTATACACAAAAGATATTTGTACAATCATGACATCTTAATTGTAATAGATTTAGGGTAGTTGTATAGAAGTATATGTTCTGTTTGTACTGCTTTTGTGTTGGTTTGAAAACTGCTCTATTCTTGGCACATATATCACAATAACTTAAACAGCTCTAAGTCGTTCACGCTTCTCAGTAGGAAGCTTGTGCTTTACTAGACATATTCACTACGATAGACAGCTACCAAACATACTGTCATTTCAAGTGGATGATAAGGGTCGCTGTACTTTGATTTATTGTCAAATAAAATCAGCTTACAGAACAACGAACTATCAAACGTTGAGAAAAAAAGCACACTTACCTTCAAAAGAAGCAAGAAGACACCAAAGAAGAAATATAACACTCGCCATCGCAGTATATTTTGCCGCTTTTTTTATAGAATGTTTATAAAAGTTGACGGAATAGTTTCTTTAGAAAGACCGCTTGCTTGGACTTGTAGGACTGAAAAGTGAACGCCGTGGAAAGACACCACCGTTTTAAGTTCCGCGTCCAAGCTTACATAGGCCTTCGCCTTCTCTTACACAATTGTCCTGAGGAATGAACGCAATGTGACGTTATTCAACATCCACAAAACTAACAATGGCAACTAACTACCTTAGCAAACATGGCGGCACACAGTCATGCGCACTGCCCTGCGCATGGCCCCAAGGACCCGCGGGTGACCTTTGCATTCAGAAACGTGGCCTGAGCAAATATTATACACAAGGAGAGGTTAACTATTATCAACGCCCTAGCTTGTGTATCAATTAGGACACGAGGTGTGGACTGTGTACTTAATCATTTACCGTATTGTTACGCACGTATAAGGCCACGGCAAGTATGCTTTGTGGATAGCATCCTTGTGCGCATTGATTTTCGCCTGACTTCGAAAAAACTTTCTTTTTTCTCTAACAGACGGTCAACAAGACAAGCAAATACCAAAACTGGTTTGATATGTCGCTTGCTAGCCCTGAACGTACATGTAAAAGTGACAGAAGAGAGGTATCCATTAATAGTGATACTTGGCTATCACACTTAAGTGTCACTTTAAACACGTCTATACAGCAAAAAAAGGCTTCTGCACTGTTAAACAACGTTTTGTCGCTTTCTTGCTGCAGTGCAGGCGTGCATACTCTCAATTTCGAAATATTATGCATTTTTGCTTTTGCAATATGCTTTTTTGTTCATCTTTGTTGTTGTTAATTCTGTGCTATGACAATAGATTTGTAATCTGTAGGAGATGCCATACATTACATTTATTTGCTGTGGCCTTATCAGAAATAGCTGTTTAGTTAATGCCCAGCGGAATGTTGCGTGATTAGGCGAACTGTGTTTCATAAGATCTCCGCCACTACGATTATCATAAGACTCGTAACGTGGTCAACTAGAACAAACGAACGGTATGCCGGTAGAGAGACAAACTTAGTATGCGCAAATGACGTAAAAGTATTGAGTCTGGTATAGCTTTCAAGGATTGTTTGCGTAGTGCGTAACATGCTTGCGGAATGGTCAACAAAAGATTGTCGAATCTTCTTTTCTGTAAGGATGGTCTTCTTAAGCGACAGAGGTATTTATTGTTATCTCTTTGACAACCTCTGATAATGGTCTTAATGAGAGTACATTAACCCACACAAAAGACACTCACTAATTGGTAGAAAAACTGTAACTATGATACGGATGACAACGGCTTTAAAAATGGGGTTTAATGTATTTGCAATGATAGTGACTGTCAAAGAAAGACGAAGGTTTGGTGAAATAAATTGTGCATTTCGTTTGCCATCCAAACATTAATGGTATGGAGAGATTAGCTGACCACTAAGCTCTGTCTATTTGAAGCGGTCGTCCGTATGTAGATTTTAACAGACGAAAGTTGTAGAATATTGAGGACGTACAGAAGAAGTTAAAAAAAACCATAGACACAAATTTGTCAAATCTAACAAAGAAGTCGTATTTCCGTTGGCAACGTAAATAAGCTTTTCGTATCAAAGTGAGTGTGTCAATGATAATATAGGGGCTCAATCGAATAAGATAATAAAATGCGAATATATTTCGAAATAATGGTCTATCGTTGTGTGTTCTTGACTTCATCAACTTTGAAGAGAACATTGTATTACGTTTTACCAGAACCAGATACTTATATGATTCTGTCCAGAGTTAATTGAAGACGAATATCACTTTATGGTTGTATGTCCCAAATATTCTGATATACGCAATTCTCTATACAGAAGGCTGTCATTTTATACACAAGGATTTATCTCAATGGACCTGAAGTGCAAATTCAAATACATCATGACATGTGACAATCCCTGCATGGCAGATATAGGGAAATATATCAAAGAAGGTTTAGACATTAGAAATTCCTCAAATGATTGTAAAAGCTTCCAATGACTGTAAGAAACTTATCCCATACTACAACTCCTGTATTAGTTAGATAAGCCTTAAGTTAAGCTGTAGTTATGTAGATGCCTTACTTTGTACCCCGTACAATTGTTGTGCAATAAAGTTATATATATATATGTATATATTACGTTTTGAATTGGAACTGATTGTAATCACTTCTAGCAATTAGAAAAAAGGAAAGAATTTCAGCGCTTTGTGACAATGAATGTTTAAGGATATAGATTTATTACGCAACAATTGTACAAGGTACAAAGCATTGTACATACTGATACATAACTACAGTTCTGTAAGGCTAATCTACTTAATACAAGGCTTCATAGTCTGGGATGAAATTGGTCTTTTACAGTCATTGGAGGAATTTCTAGCGTCTAGACATTCTTTAATACATTTTCCGATGTATACCGTAGAGGGGTTGTCACGTGTCATAATGTATTTGTATTTACTATTTAAGACCATTGAGGTAAATTCCGGTATGTAAGATGATAGCCTTTTGTTCAGTGAATTGTTTCATTCACGTATGTCTTTTTACATTTTCACGCTAGATGACGCTTTTGAAATTTAAAGTTTTACTGCTGAACACACGCCAAAACCTATATCTATCCCTCACGCCATCGCACGTGTGGTGGGTTCTTTAACGTGCTTGAGGTGTGGCTCTTCCCAAACACGGGACCTCCATTTAACGTCCTATCCGAGGGACGGCCTTAGCCGAAGCTAAGGTACTCATTTTCACCTGAGTAAAATGAGGAAAGTCGTTTAAAGTGCCTTTCCCAAGCGCACAAGATCGGTAACATGACAGCCGGATTCGAACCCGAGACCTCTCGGTCCCGAGCAGAACACGCTGCCGCTGCACTACGCGGTCCCAAATTCATATATGGGAGGGATTTTAGTGTTTGACAATAGAACCTCTTCATATAAGACTTTCACGCAACTTTTGATGTGAGTTACACGTCTATGTAGGCCCTCTAGCGTTGTCTTGAAAAAACGCATTTGATATCTTGTGCTTGACGCCTGAGACGTCAATAGAGCTTTGGCATCGTTAAGCATACTAAATACCTAGATACCGAATCCTTTATTCATGACATCATTCTACGATGAAAGATGATGTCTGAAATCACTGACTTTCAAAGAAGCATTTGCAATTACTTTTTAGATTGTTTTGCATATTACATAATGTGACTGGCGTTTAAGGACATGGTGCAAGCGTCAGATCTTATTCATATTTCTTTCTGAATGCATAACGGCATTTTCTTTTCCTATGACTGTCACAAAAGGTAACGACAACAAACAGTTGGTCTCCTTGAAGAATACTCCTAGCGGAAAAGGCATGATCTGACATCACTTCACAACATAGCCTTATAGCTTAATGATCTATTGCTTTCGTCACTGATATCACGAATGATCACAAAATAGCGATGTCGCTTACTGTGCACTGAAAACAAAGCTACAGTATGTTGCGTTTGAAATTAATTCAATCAAAATGCGTTCTCCTGATTGGATGGTTATTGGGAAATAAAAATTTAATACCTAATCAAGCACACAAAATACTTGAACAGTTTAGCAAGAAGATATCGTTGCTTTGGTGCTACTCTGCTCGGAAACTGTTGGCTGGTAACTGAGCTATGACACACTGCGTTTACTTTGTAATTAGCCGTCCCAATATAGGAGTTGGATACTAAAACTGCATCTATAATTTCCTGTTTTAATTGAATTGTCTGTTTAATTTATCATTAGTTATGGGTATTCATTTGTTATCTAAAAAATGCTACATACATAATAAAATGGTATCAGGTTTATCATATTCTAAACATTTAATTGTTGATGGTTTGATTGATGGCGTTTTACTGTGCTGCCGATGCAGAAATTTAGTAAACGTTGCCCCAGTGCCCGAGTGTCTAGTCCGCCTAGTAAATGTTTGTTGGCAAATTGCATTATGTGTTTAAGTAGTTAGCATATGTACAGGGAAGTCAACGTTCATCTTATGTTGATCTACTGAATAAAAGCAACATTGGAATAATATTAGGGGTTATGATAGGTTTATGAACGAATAACGCACCAATGCACTAATTTCATATCTCCCAGGTTATGGTAAGTTATTGTTGAATAGTTAAAGACATAACTCGAACCCAATACCAGCCAGAGACTATAGCAACCAAAATATATTTGTGTGCTGCGTCATAGTATTTGTGTACGTGTAGTCCTTAAAAATCGATTAGGATAAACAACGTATGACGGCGACTAAACTATATCTTTCGATGTCTGGTCCAAACAAATGGTGTTTTTCCCACCGAGCAATTAACGCAAGTTTGCTATTCATTTATCTGAAGCACTCTTCACCCAGCTACAGATAAGGATTGGGACATTTGGGTCATTTTATCTGCCAACTAGGTGCCAGACAGAAGCACAGAAAGGAAGTGCACAAGTGTAACCGGCAGTTCAGCATCACCACGATTAGAAAACTGCATAGGTAAGTACATCTAAAAGTACTTAGGCTGTTCATGATGCTTTTTGTTAAAACTAAAATGTTCATGTAACACTGTTTGTATCTTGTTGAACATGTTTTATTGGCTATTTTGAGTGGTTTGTTTAGTTGTAAGGTCGCTGTATGAGGCACTTTGGTGACCTTGTGATGACATTCATTTTTAAACGTTCCTGGCTCTAACCTTGAAGAGACAGAATTATACAAGAACAATTCATAAACAGCAGAAAGAAAGATTTTGACATTCTTATCTGGAAATATTTCGGTTATTTTTGAAAATTCTCTGAAAACCTCATGCCTGTGCAAAAAAGATGGCATTTGAGTTCCCTATAGTTTAAGTTAAAATTTTTGGTCTAAATCAATTTTTATCAGAGGTTATGGCAGATAATTGAAATGAAATAACTAGGCAATAATGCTAGCATGTTTTTTTAGTCTAGTAGTTCTAGTAGTTTTGTGTTTATATGGTGCCAGACCTTCATACAGATCTTTTGGATTAATTTCAGAGTACATTTGTAAATATTGTATTCAAATCTTACAATATATGTCAAGAGTTTCATTAGAAAAGATAGATAGCAGTAAAGTGGTTCAACTTTAATGATCAATGATTTTATTATATTCTAAAACTCGCAACATTTTAGTAATCACTTAATGTTTATTTCACAGTTTCTTTCCTACATTTATCGGATATACAGTAAATTGCTCCAAATAAAACTGTGAAACTCTTGGGCTCCCATAATATCATTCCCACCACATGTTTACATATTGGACTTACCCAATTTAGTTTTATGCATCTATAACAGATACATTTCTCATCAAAGAAGGAGAAACGAAAAAAAAACATTAAGTGGCGTATACCGACTGCACCACAGAGCATACAAAGGGGGGTGAAGGACGATTGATGAAACACCATAGAAACTGAACTATTTTGTCAGGCGATGTCCAGTATTTCCAGTTACACCCATAGCGTCAGCACAAAACATAATCCCTTAACTTACCAGCGTTGTAGTGATAGGTAGCTACCCTATCATGATAGCTATTTGATAGAGTCGTGCAGCAATAAAGCAATGATGACTATCACATTATAACAAATGGTATTGAGACAAATTGATAATGGTGACAAAGGCAAATGGAGAACCAAATATCTCTTTCAATTTTATGTCTAAAACGGTACGTCAATGCCTTAAGAATTGTCTTTTGACATTGTTTCTGTTATTTTAGTAGGACACAAAAAAATCACAAGCAAGCACGTGTCAAATTACGTGCAGTTTGAAAGCTCTGTTGTTGACGTCTCTACGGCAACCAAACATTAGCACGTTGGTGCACCAGTGACGTCATTGTTTGCAAACAAAATGGCGGCGTTGCTGACGAACTCAGCCTCGTTCTCCTGTTATAGTTTAAACTTGCGGTAGTATCCGCCCAACAACCCCCACTTAGAAGATTTCAGCCTCATTTCCCACCCTTTGATATATGCTACAAGTAAAAACAGGATTTGGGAAACCAATCAACAACTAAACATGCCTGACGTGCAAGTGACGATGTTTGGCAAAGAATTACAACAAAAGTAAGGATACTATCGTTCTAATCTTATGACCCAACGATGACCCTTGTCCAGTTACAAAAACTTTCTAATTGCTGATTAAGGAGGCAATTTACATTCAAGGGTTGACAGAAAAAGTCAACTAACTGCTATTAAATGCTGGATTGTGTTTGTCTTTCTTGACAGAATTGAGTAGCAAAGCCGTGATAAACCAGGTTGTCGGAAGGTATATCTTCAGGAGGTATTAGAGACTTCAAACACATTCGACAGTCAGAAGCGGCCATGTACGGATCGGTGTGGGTGGCTTTAGCCGCCCTGTCTGCTCTAGTAGCGGTACGAGCAGGTAGGTAACGTTAACGTTAGATTTCCAACTTTCTATCAGCAAATTAGTATAATCTTACATTACACAAGAAGTTCAATTTACCACCCAAAAGATTAGGGGATCGAAACTTATTCGAGTGTACGGCAAAACTGAGCGGAGGCTTTGTTCCTATTGTACTGTCGAGTGTTTGCTCGTTCACCGACCACGTTAAAGCAATTGTTGTTTTTTAAATAAAACACATTGGCCATAAGTAGCAGTTACGTACTCAAGCAACTGGATATGATTTTGCAAACGGTCTGACATTTTAGGTGTAGGTAGCATTACTATGTTTTCGTCTGGACCAAAGAGCAGATTTATTGAACAGGTTTTATGCTCTAACCATGCATAACCTCAACATTGAAAGGAGTTGGGGAATATTTTCATTGCCCAAATCATATCCATCTGCTATTTGACGTATCAAGATGCCCAACCTTCCTATACGTAACATGATCATATATGTCTCTCAAAGATACGTTCTCTTGTTGTATACCGTCTGGAATGACTGTATTCTTATGACGGGCTTTGAGTGTGAAGAAATTTACGATAACATTACGATTACAATGCCAAACATTCTTCTGTAAAGTGTGGTTTCACACGGGGAAACTTTCTGTACGCCGAATGACAGCTAGGAAAAACTAGGCCACATTTTACGTCATTTACTTCAAAACCTACGGTTTCTAATGTAGATGTATGTGACAACTCGACCAAAACTTCCCTCTGTATTCTAACAAATCTACCCAAAGGAGACAAACAGTCACATTTACAATTGCACATCACAGCTGGTTTTCTTAAAGTTTTGAAACAACCAGGATATTTACCTTAACCATAAAGAATTTTATTGAAATAAAGTAGACGTTTGGCTCATGCTTGTACGTGTGACGTACAGTTTGTCAGGTTTACAAGACCACATGTGGAGTAAGTTGGATCAACTTGCTAATTTAGCAGTATATTTCTGAGACTTTATGAGCATGTTAGGCTATACATTGAAAGTTTATTTGCAAGTTCATGCCTGTAGGCTAATTTCATTTTTTTTTGTCTGCAGCGTGACACTAACAAAAAAATTAATCATAAAGATTTCTAAACGGTGTTCAAACTTGTCATATTATATACCGAATTTCTTGTTTGATCCTGGAAGATGAAAAACACTTTTCACAATGCAATTTACAAATTTAGAGGGGCATACTTTTGTACTGGCCTGTACATGACAGCCAGTGCATATAGTCGAAATTCCACGACACTACATCTAATTTTTGATAAACACACACATGCGCGTAGACCCACATACACAAACACGTGCATAATTTATGCATTCACATACTAAACACACACACACATACACTCAGA
Organism: Branchiostoma floridae; assembly: GCF_000003815.2. Taxonomy (NCBI): domain Eukaryota; kingdom Metazoa; phylum Chordata; class Leptocardii; order Amphioxiformes; family Branchiostomatidae; genus Branchiostoma; species Branchiostoma floridae. The sequence continues at coordinate 17,927,856 of NC_049987.1, read as the reverse complement.
CATCAAAGTTCCAAGGGGTATGAAAGACTTTGTTGTTAACTTTTAATGGTATCGTGTTGACTAAATGACCTCGAATGTACATAACATCAAAACATATCATTCATCTTTTGTTCAGATTCAGAATGGATTACTATATGATCTTTCCTTTTCCATGTTCCTTATGTAGTAATTACAAAGAGAGCAACAATCAACAAGCGATTTCTATGTTAACATATGATATTATCCGATCGATGTATAAAATTCTAGACGCGAGATCATTGATTTATGGATAGTGTAGAAGTGTATATAAACACGTCGTCAAGCTTGTCATTTATTCGAATGCTTTTTATAAATCGACGATTACTTTGTAGACATTCTTTCCTCGTTGACGATATAACTGATCTCCAAATTTAATGCAACGGAGGGATCTTAAAAGCATTCCTTCGATATGACAGAGATTGTCGAGGTTTGATAACCTTGATCGAGTTGTTTACACGTTATATTAACGTTTGCCGTTGTGTAGGCAAATACGTTGAGAGGTGGTTCCTCAATATTGGAATACCAAATGTGTACTTATGTCGACATGGGAACAATCATACTTTGTAATTTACAACGTTCTTATAACATACTTATCTTATAACTGATCAATAACTTTGATAATTAATTGTATATTGTAATCACTATTGCTGTGCGAAGCAAATTTTGTTTTCTTACAATGAAACAAATTATAGGAAATTTCTTGTTTTTCGTTATTCATAAAAGAACTTCTTGTGGCTTTAAGTGTGTAAGTGGTGAATAATTACATTATGTAGACCCTCTAGACAGAGCTCAAATATTTGCCGGTTGTTGACCTAAGACATGGCAACTACAGCTGTGCAAAGGGGCAAAGACCAACCGTGCTATGATTTTATATTTGTTAATATTTTTATACGTGGTCTTGTGGTTAGTGTTGTTGAATTAGAATCTAAAGTGAACATGGAAAATGTACTTGACGCTTAATTCTATGCGTTTGACTCAGCTACAAAAAATGGTATTGACAACGTAGCTTAAGTTAGGAACGTACCTTGGGTAGGGTGTTAGATGGAGGTCCCGCGTTTAAGGAGAATCACATATACAGTACGTTAAAGAAGCCACCACAATTATGGATTTGGAGTATTGGTTTATCCCAGAGCAAGAGGATCAAACATGGCAACCTAGCTATTACGCGGTCAACACACAAAAGGAAGTGTTTCTAACAAGCATTCAGAAACCGTTCCACTTCTAACAATAAAATGTGTTTATAACTAACGGAGTTAAATTTGAGTTAGTATAGTTCCTTTGTTAGTCTCTTAGTTGTTTTTGTTTGTAACACAATGTAAGGTAGGTTAACCCTATTCAGACCGGGGGGGGGGGGCTTTTGAGGCCCGCGCAAAATTCGATGTCCTATAACGCCAGAACGGCTTACGCTAGAGCCACCAAATTTGGTGAGTTTTCCTAAAATATTGTTGGCAACAATTTTACGAAGTTTGACAAATTTTCCATTTTCCTTGTTGCCATGGCAACCGTTTGTTGACAGGCAGTTTTGCCAAAAATCACTATTTTTGGTTCTTACTATGTATTTTTCACATTTATTTGCTATATTACTGCGATTTTGTTACATAAATAAAATCTTATATTATTCAGCATATCTTTCATAATTATACATGCATAAATTATGCTAATTTGATTACGTCATCAGCCCAAAATCCAAGATGGCGGACCGAATGGCCAGATCAAGAATAACAAGCTAATTATCCCTTAAAATTTGTAACAACCTGGTATTTTTTTTATCAAAAACCATCTAAATGAATGAATTTAGTCTATTTCCATTGCCCTTTGTGATTATTTGTTGCAAAAAAAGTATTTCTAAAAATTCAAGGTGGTGGATATAATATGGCGGGGCCCAACTCGTATCTTAGATGCGCATGACGTCATTTTATGACGTCATATTGACGTCATTGGTGTTGCTATTGGCAACGCAAGTCGTAATTAACATTATTATTCTGTTATCTGCAATTGTTGTTACATTTTTGCAGCATAACTTGAAGTTTTCTGAGAATACCCATTTTTCATGGGTTTGGCCAATGTAATCAAATTGATGACGTCATAATTACGTCATCGTACGTCAACGTAACGTCAAACGTCACATACGTGTCAGATATTATGTCAAAATCATGTCATGAAAATTTGGTGGTCCTACGGCACGTCGTTTTAGAGTTATAGGACTTAGAAGTGGAGGGCCTCAAAAGCCCCCCCCCCCCCCCGGTCCAGGGATGACCAAAAAAGCCCGGTCTGAATAGGGTTAAAATGATAAGATATCATTGTGTAGATAAAATGTGTGTAACTTTTGTCTTTCATATTCCTTAGATACGCTTACAGCTGATATCTAAACAAGTAACATACACGAAAGTTACTCCTAAAAGTATGATTCACTATTTTTTCTGATTCAGATTCTTGTCAGAACCTGTCTCCGTACTGCGGTGCTAGCCCAGGCTGGCCGTACAAGAGTCTGTGTGACGAGCACGCTTCTGTACGGGACAACTGTCACGAGTGGTGTGGCGTCTGCAGTAAGTATAAACTATATCTTTGATATACAATAAACCAGGTATTGTAGAAATTGTATATTGCAGTGTTGATCATGAGTACCTCAAATTCAAATTTACCACCCAAACACTGTAGTACTTATCCTTTGTAGCACACAGTACTCTCTTGTGGATATTTTTAAGAAGGCCCACACTGACTTTATTTCAGAGATGACATCCTCTGGAGTATCCAAAACTAAGGCGTGGGGGCAAATACACTGCTTACCACAGGACTAGAATTTCAAGTCAATTTTTCCAGGCTTCAATCATTCAGTCATAATTTTATTGCCATTCTTTTTGAAGAGGGGAACAGGGACGTTGATATCCCTACCCTTTACCCTGGTGAGCATAAGATTATGATTGATCAGGGACGCTACTGATTTACATGTGGCCGAGTTTTGTTAGGAGAACCAGCGAAAAGCAATGCGTCAATGAGGCCTAAAAGAAATTTCTATACTATGAATGAATACATCGATGATATGCATTCATGATAACCCGGTGATGGGAAGTTCTTGGTGTGCCTGTTTTTTGTTTTTTTTTCAACGATTTTGTGTGTTCATCACAACAGCTTGCTCGGGAGAGCCGTGTGATCATGGCGGCACCAGAGGAGGGAACCCCGCAAACTACGGAGAGCACACCTGTGACTGTAACTGTGTAGGGGACTGGACAGGACCTACATGTGAAGGTACTGAATTTTTTTTTAAACTAACAGTTGTAATTATCAGGTAACACCTAGTGTAAAATGTACGTGAACAATGTATGCATACAAGTTATGTGTACAACGTACAGTGTGTACCATGTATGTGTAGAATTGACAAAATTTTTGTGTACGCCGTATGTGTACAATGTATATGTACAACGACTTATCTGTACAATGTATATGTACAACGTAAGTGTAGAATGTATGTGTGCAATGTATGTGTACAATGTATGTGTACAATGTATGTGCACCATGTATGTTCTAAACTAGTCCATCCCCGTCAGCACTTATTATCGGTCATGAAACACATTGCCACATCACACAACATGCAATGCAAGGTCTCTGCCTTTTTTAACCATTTTCCTCTTTCTTAGAGATGGTACTAGCAATCTCTAGGGCAATCTCAAAACTAAATCTGCACGGAATGAATTCGTACAATTCTCGAAAGATGATCATGATACTTAGAACATCGCCTTCGTCCCTGAGCCGTCACCAGAAAGTTACAAAGAAGTGAGATCATGATGATAAAACACATGACAATAACAAACAACAAAATTTGATTTCAAGGTTGTTCTAAAGGGAAACGAAGAAAGGGGTTGAGAATTTTCATATGATCTAAATAGCAAACCAGGTTGAATATTGTCCAGCATAATGGCATGAGAAGTGGTTCGTGTTTGGCTATAGAAGGTGCCTTGATTTGGATCCTTTGTCCAGTTGTCGGCACCCATTCCTTCTGGGTCGGACGAATGCCACAGTGAGTGTATAGTTGCTAGGATCTAACAATTAAGTACGGAGGCATGTGTTTACAGACAGAAAACCCCTATATTCCGTACGGAAAGGCATGGATTAGGACAAACTTTTTAATGAAAGCCTCCTGCTCTTAGGTCAAGGTCAGTCGCCGAACAGTTAGTGGAGGGTCAGTCTATTTGAGCCCAATGTTAACCTATGATCATGAGATGAGTAGAGTCCACTTGTTTGCTGGAACGTCCCTGTAGCTCAACCGGTAAAAACCCTAAGGTTGAGGTCCTGTTTCCAAGTAGTTGGTAACGAGGACCCCCCTGGTTCAATCCTGGGTAGGGCCTTTCCGTTGTGGCACCAGTCTTTTGAAAGGGGCGTAAAATGGAGGTCCCTTGTTGAAGTAACTTGATGTCCTTCATATAATCAAATCAACATGGCCTTATCGACAAACATCAAGAGTCTATGTGTCTTTTCCAAGCAGACTGTCTATAAAACACACTCTACATATTGATGCAGGTTTTTTTAAACAAACGCTGTCGGCATATTAAACATAAGATTTCACTTGTAATGACAACTACAAACAGTTCTTTTCAAAGGAATTCGCCTGCAGGTTTTAATTTTGACGTTGCAAATTTAAACAGAACATGTTTTCATTAATCTTTTACCATATCTTGTTGGGAGCAAAGAAAAGAAAGAACCTTGTGTGTTTTGTTGACTGAGGTAGTATGAACATCTTGTTCATGGGTCAAAGAGCGATTATATATATGATTATAAGCTATAAGGATTTGATAGCTATGCGAGGTGTGAAATTGCAATGCTTGCCAAAGTATTAAAGGCCGGATATTACCATTTGTTAATTGCAATAAAATTTGCAAATGACGTCAGAGTTCCTGTTCGTAACAGCAATTTATAAAAATGGACAGACCCCTCGGTTATAAACAATTTAACTATATCCTAAAAGCCGAAATTGAACACACACATACAGTCTAGGCTACCGCCATTTCGTTGTTACTATGCTCTGGCTTCCTGCTTTGCAATACCTCTTGATGAATAAGAGTCTCTTTATATCATTGCCTTATTCAAGAAGTTCAACATATCCGTTGGTAGGATAGTGAATGGCTAGATTCGAACAGTTTTGAATCAATCTTTGTGACATTTCATGCATGTCTAAAGTTGTTGGGAATGATAAAGCATACCAAACTAGAAAGGCCGACATTTGCTTGGGTGCAAATACAGCATATTTCAGCCATACCCATTCCCACGCAACATTGGACTGTTCCAAGTCACCCCTGCGCAAAAATGCAATATTTTAACTGTAAGTTATCCCCAAAAGAGAACTAATATTGTGAATTGATTCCAGGTCAAAACAGAGCTTGCCCAATATGCCCCGGGCCCATATGGAAGAATATAATATTCCACAGGAGCGCCTATGCATAACTGATTGGTTTTTAGAATTGCGGCAGCTCCTATTTTTCCGAGAGTGAAAAAAAAACGCATCTTCCATTAAGATTTTCATCATGAAATTACATGACGCCATTCAACAATTTCCACTTCGATAACTAGGTCTAAATACCGTAATAATCTCCTTGTGATGTGGGTACATTTATCATTGCAGTGAACTTTTTTTAAAGCAAGTAGCTATAGGGCATACATTTTGATAATTGTCAAGCAGGTGCAGGTACTGTGTAGTAGGAGTGTTGTTTTTTTTCAAGCTAAAAACTTCAATCTTCTTCTTGTTTTGTATGAGCCATTATAAACGGAGACGTCTCGAATTTTTACAAGAATTTTACCACTCTGTCGCTTCATTTCTTTTCTGAAAAATCCCAGGACCAACAAGTTAATTTGATTTGGCTTTATCTGTATAACGTTATTTCATTTTCCTTCGAATTCTTTGTTAAGTATATGCCCCTGCATACCACTGTTAAATTGTTTTACTTTGTATGCAATCCGCTGAGCCATCGGACGTAATCTTGTATGAGTGTTATAATTTCCTGCTCGTAGCGTGCGAGACCTGGAGGATAGGTGTTTCTACCTTGTTCGTGGGTTTCTTTTCGGAGGTCAGTGGTGATACTCTGGTACTGAGAGTGTTTTATTGGGCTCAAACTCTGGCAGTTTAAAGTTACTTACAATTTTAATGTACAAAGTTTACGTCAAAAAAGAACAACAACAATACTAGAAGTACCTACATTTGTTCGGGAAAAATACATCCATTCTCGCCACTGTCAAACTTACGTATCAAAACTAAACGCAAACTGTCCAATTTTCCCTGTCCAAATCTGCCGAAAATGATTGATAGTGCCATGCGGAATGTTGGTAAAGTCATCGCCACTAACGTTCAATGCACGCGTACCGTCCGCTACCGCTCAAATGACCCTGTCTGAACTCCAAATCCTCGCAAACTACAATTTCAAACCGGGCACAGGGCACCATATGGCAACTGTAAGGCTGTAATGTGCATCTGTTTGTGTATATACGGGATTGCAAGGCCCCGCTTATGAATATTAACTAGCATTCGCCTTTCTCGTCGCTGATTGGCTGGCGTACATAAAGTAATTAACTCTCGCTCTCCCCAGACCGCTGGCACCTGGCACGTGTGGGCTCTGGGGTCACTGGAGTTCACGGGAGAAGACCGAAAGAAAACCAATTTCCCCTCAGAAAAGTGCAGAAATTAATAATTTGAAATTGGTTTATACCAAAAATTTTACTTGGATCATTTTACCAACTATCTAATGCCTATCTACACCAAATCTAAGGTCATTCCATTGTAATTCAAGGGAACAGGGGGCCACAATATACAGTTTTGGTCAAAACATGACCTTTAAACTTCAATAAAATCATTTTAGAGGCAGATATGAATAAAATCAGAAAAACACACCTTGGTATTGACCCACTCTACCTTTGTGCTAAATTTCAGGTCATTCGGTCACGGAACGACGGAGATGAATCGCTTTGAAGATTTGACAGGAGAAAGAAAGAAAGAAAGAAACATTACGAATACAATATATTTCACCATACCATATATGGTATGGCTGAAATATAATTCACCATACCATATATGGTATGGCTGAAATATAACAAGGGGATAAGGCTATGGACTATGGGCTTCAGACATATGTTGCTGGTTTCAGGTATGTCGTTCGGGGCATGCTGTAGATGTCACATTTCGGTAACATATGATGATCGCCTTTGCCCCCCCCCCCCGCAAAGATGGCAGTGCATATTCAGACTTATTAGCGGATTTCTTTGGAACTGCAGCTGTGTTTTTGTTCATGACTTGTCGCTGTTCTGTCATGTATAACAGTGTGCGGCCTACAGTGCGCGAACGGCGGTGTCCTTGATCCCGTCTCCTGCAGCTGTGAGTGTCCACCTGGATATGACGGAAGAATCTGCACAGGTAAGTTGGGGAGGGGGTAGCTTGGTAAATAAGCCCTTTCACAGATGTCAGAACGCATGTGCAGCGACAAGAATTGTAGGTACATGTAATATGTCAAAGGGTAAGGCCCCAAAATTGTGAACAGTCCTTGTGTTAACCATTGTTTCGATTTGCATTACAGCGTCTAGACGGGTTTTGTTCACTTTTTGTGGGCCTTTCCTTTTGATATATTACCTAGAATTCATGTCGCCGCACATGCGTCCTGACGTCTGTGAAAGGGTTTACAATACTTGAATGCATGTAGTTTGTGCTTAGGGTAGGGGTATGAAAAATACGCCATGGAAGTTGTCAGCTTTTCATGAAAACATTATCAAGCCTTCCTTGTCATAGGCCTGTACGGTGGATTCAAATCACAATGATTGATTTATTTCACGATAAAAAGGCAAAGTGTGATCAAGGGATATCTAATTAATGCAATTCAGAACTGCAATGTGGTAGATACAACTGCAGTACAATGGTAGATACAAATGTTGTAGATACAACTGTACATTCAACAAAAATGTAAAAAGCCGCGTTTTGAATATAAAAATTTCTTTGAATGCAAAGGACAATAGAATAGGACAATGGAGACAAAAAAAGTCACGATGCTTGTATTGTAAACATAGACATAGCATCTCAGCCAGTCAATCGTATATTAGCCACCAAACTGAAAAGGATGGTTTTCATTGGTTGACAGATTCGTGCAAAAACGTGCAGCCGCACTGTGGCGCTTCTCCTGGTTGGCCCACGCTGGACATGTGTGCCTACGATTACGTCATCGACGGGTGTAGGCAGTGGTGTGGCGAGTGCGGTAGGTATCATCTTTTTCTTTGAATATGTATGAGAATAAGCACCAATGGCATAATTCTAAAGGCTTTTCAAAGAGAATATTCTTAAGCGTATAATAATATTGTTTTTCGTCACAAGTAATTAAAAATAAAGCATATAGTTTGCCAGTTTTTTTCGTTACGGCACCGCAAAGGATTGTGGGACAAAGTCCAATATCCCTCTGGAATATGAAAACGATTCAAAGACTGGAATATCGTTTCAAAACGTCTAGAAAATAATTTCAGGTGTGACACGTTACATCTTAGTGAATTCCGTAATTTGACATAGACAATAATGTATTCCTACAACACATGCGTACACGGAACTCTGAAATGGCTTAAGTTTATTATGATATTTCTGTTACAAGATTGTGCCGGGCCGCCATGTGCAAACGGTGGAAGTCGAGGAGGCGTCCCCTCCAACTATGGAGAGAACACGTGCAACTGCAACTGTGTGGAACCGTGGACTGGACCAACGTGTGAAGGTACATTTAAAATGACAGATGAAAATACACTATATGTTATCTGCAATATCTAACTAATTTGTTAATGTCAGGCCATATATTATTGTTGTTTGTATCCTCTGGGAAATACCATCTTGCATTTACGTATGCCTGTCTAATAATATGAAGTTGCGTGCTTCATATATCACATATAACGAAGAAACAGCCACAATATTAACCTGAATAAGTGCATTGTATTCTAACAGTGCGGCTAGTTGTCGTCGGTTATAATTATCGTAAGATTTTGAGATGCTGTAGACATTTAGGTAGCCTGCTATGTCCGTTACGTGTACGCAATGGCCTGGAAACAACAGTTAAAGGACCATAAAGTAGGTTTAAATCTCTATAACTACGCTATCATTAAGTGCCGTGAAGCTACCTAATAATTTCCCTGTACGGCCATACATATTTCAGTTTGTACCATGGACTGTAAGAACGGAGGTGTACTAGACAGTGCCGCGTGTTCCTGTACCTGTGGACCCGGATGGGACGGACCTACCTGCGAAGGTGTGTTCTTATAGACATGCAACAACATAAGCCTAGGGCTCGAAATACCCACTTGCCCACTTGAAAATGCAACCACATTTTGCTTGGCGCGACTTTTAAACCCAGGTTGCACACTACGCAACCTGAAATTTTTCAGTTGGAACACTGATTTTCCCTCACCTGTGTGCATAAGCTTGTGTATTTATCTTCTTATAACCTAAAACATATTACATAGTAACATTTTAGTGGAAAAAAGAAAATGGATAAGTAGCTGTTTTGAAGAAAGTACCAACTTGAAATTGGGGCAACCTGAAATGTTGATGGTGCAACCTGGCTTTTGACTCAGGTTGCCACTTGGACAACCATGCTAAAAAAAAGTATTTCAGGCACTGTAAGCCACAAACAACTGTTACTTTTGAAAGTAGTATGGACACGTTTCTAACATGCCCACTAGAATCAACTATCAAAATCATTTTAAGGTCGCATAACACAGTATTTATGGGCGACCCCCGTGTACATAAGTAGATCGGGCACAAAATAGGTCGTCGCAGTTCTTGAAAAGCCATAGAAATTTTTCTGTGCACGTCAGCGAGTCGGAAACTTTGGTGGATAGTAGAGGAATATGTAAGTTTTGAGGCTGTATGAGTTGGGTTACGATGCTTTTTTGGCTGGGTAGAATTTCGCGCACGAATCCGGTTCCCGCTACTTCCGTGTGTCGGCTGCAGTATGGTGACCTCCGCTGGGGGTCATTTCAAAGTGTTCTTTCTGGGAAAACGAGACGACAAACTTATGCTCATTTTCACATATGTTGTAGATAATACCCTCAACTCCAACATATCGAATTCTTGTTAATTACTTTTGCACCCTGATATATTTTTTGAGTCGTCGAACCACCTCACTTTGGGGTCCTTAACCATGTAAATCCCCATAGGCGAAAAACTGTGTTCTGCTACCTTTTAAGGATAGGTTAGGCATTAGCATGACTAAACTCACGCCCCTAGCGGCCAGCCCTACAATTGCCACTGCCCTAGGAGGGGAGGGGGTCATTAACCCCAACCAGCGAGAGATTGTGTAAACACAGGCTTGGTTAGGCATCATATTTATGTTACTACGACAATTTGTTGCCCATTTCTTTGGAATTTACTGATTTGTGTTTAAAACTAGTAATTGATAGCTGTTATACTGGTATTTTATTGCATCGTATGAGGTATCTGTGAATTGTTATCTCACTTTTCTATGTGAAGTAAAAACAGGCCCATCATACCAGTAATTTTTTGCGACACCCCAGGAGTGGAGCCTTGAGTTACCATATGCCCTTTTTTTGTATGTTTGTAGAGGAGTGCGGGGATCATCACGCGTACTGTGGAGCCAGCCCGGGGTGGCCCAATGCGGACAGCTGTACCATCGGCTACGTCAGAGACTACTGTCGGGCAATGTGTGGCATGTGCGAGAAAGAACGTAAGTTTGAACTTACAACCTATTCACGACTAAGTCACGACAACGAAGTATACTTTAAAAATTTCGTTGATTGCCTTTCAATCTACGATTGTGGTATCATATGTGCCTGTATAGCCGTCAGGTAGGAATGACATGCTTAGGGTTAAGAATAGTGTAATAGTTGTCTACATCTAACGACTTACATTATTCATTTTTCAGCATTCACTATCAATCTTTATATCTCTATAAATTTACAATAAGGAATCTAGTGCATCTCAAACATATGACGAAAATGTGATAAAACTATTTTACAATATTTTGGTTGGAAAATTTGAGGTTGACATTTTCAAAACTGTTCCGTTTTCTTACAAATATAGTCTGCACTTTACAATGTCTACATGGTGGAACCGTCGACATGGATGAGTGCAGCTGCGCATGCGCGGGAGGTTGGACTGGTCCAACGTGTAATGGTAAACAACAAGAAATGGATGCTTTGCAAGAATGCTGGCATTTTAGCGCTTACGCTCGCTTTGATCTTGCGGTGACTTCGCAAAAGCGCCCTCTATCATTTTGTAAGCATATTGAAGTGTAGCTCTGCTTCAGCGCCGCTCTATATTGATGTGCGAGTTTATGTACTTCGTATATTTTGTCGCACTTTACAAGCACTTACATTGCGCCCGAGCTTCTGATAATTGCCATTATAATCTAAACATATTTATAAAGAAGAAACCCTGAATGTAATAGGAGAAAATTATGACCAATGCAGCCTAGGATGACCATTGTGTTTTCCCGTTTCAATTTCAATGAAGTGAAAAGAAATACATATCAAATATGTCCTAAATGGCAAAGTAGTTCAGCTTATTATCGCTTATTAAGGACTGAACTTCACCGCCTTCCAGACACTATCTTTTCATTGTTAATGCACCAAAAAAAATCACTCGACTGGGCTCATCAATTTGATATTCAATTTGTCCAAACACTGATATATGGATTTGTTGCTAATATATGGCTTTCCATTCACCTTCAAACAGAATGCCCATTGGTGTGTGAGAACGGGGGAACACTGAACCAGGAAACATGCAGCTGTCAATGTGCTCCTGGCTTTGACGGAACTACCTGCTCTGGTACGGAAATATATTTGCCTCCTCTTACTTCTAGCCCTGCATAAACATCATGAAAATAGTAATAAAAAGATAATTACTCGTCATAGATAAATCAGTAAGTGTAATGGATGATATGTAGATGATAGTTTGGAACTTTAAATGGTTTTCGATCTCGACTTAGAAATTGTCAAATGTGTCGTCAGACTCTTGTCAAAACCAGTCACCCCTGTGCGGAGAAAGTCCCGGATGGCCGACTCTTGACCTTTGCTCTGACAGTGGAGTCCAGAGCAACTGTCACCAGTGGTGTGGACAATGCTGTAAGTTTCACTACTCCATTTGTATATCTAGTATGATCATGGCCTAGACTTTTCACACGTCAAATAACTATCAAATACAATGTAGAATATTCAAGTCTACTACATGTAGTTGATAGCTATTTTGTTCATAAAATAAATCTACTTACTTTTCCTGACAAGTATTGGCATAAATAGAAATCAAGATCTGCTTCATGAAATGTATATATTGCCATCGATCCAAGAGTACTATTCTGTGTTCTTAAGATTTATATTATCTCACGTGTACGTTTTCTTTTAAACTTCATTGCAGCATGCACATCTGTACCCTGTGCTAACGGTGGTAACAGGGGTGGGGTTCCTTCTAACTATGGAGAACACACCTGTGACTGTAACTGTGTCGGCTATTGGTCAGGACCAACTTGCGAAGGTTTGGACAAGCAGTACAGAATAATTTTGTCATATTTCACAAAGGATTCGTGTATTTCAAGGAACTTTAACCTATGTAAATCAACATAGATGATAGGATAAAGGCCTAATATACTCACTTTGCGTTCTTTCCTAACATTTCATTCTCATTGAAAAAAGCTAACCGTGATCTATATACCAAAGGTAGGACTCATCAAATGTGTAACCTACCATCAAACTCGCATGCCTCGCTTTCATGGTTAAACTGATGTAATCAACGCGTCAAAGTTTGTGGGAAGTCTCAACCACCCCTAGTCCCTGTTTTATCATTTTTTGTTTCCATTTCAAACAACAAGACAACACATTAAATTCTAGTATAACTTGTGTTTAAAGCATTAACTTTTTTTACTAAGATATGAATTCATGTTTCCACTCCCAGAATGCACCCTTGATTGTAAGAACGGTGGAGTTCTTGATGCCACGTCCTGTAGCTGCACATGCGCAGATGGGTGGGATGGAGAAACTTGTGAAGGTTACAAAATATTTTATTATCATTTTCTTTACTCTAGATATTCTGAACGTCAACTTTACATGTTACGTATTGGCTAAGTAAAGAAGCTATGTGATGTATTTTCGATGTCTTGATGTATGAATCAAAGATGTGAATACGCTGAAAATCGAAGTATATGGTGAAATTCATTCTATTGTTGAAAGAATTTCATTCCATTTTTGACAGAATTTCATTCTAGTGTTGAAAGAATTTCATTCTTGTGTTGAAAGAATTTCAGGCTGCGTTATTTCTGTTCTAAAGCTTTGTACAGTAACAATTCTTTTTAAACAAGGATAAATACTATAAAGTAGACTAAGTCACTCTGGAATTAGTCCTATAACACATAGTATTATGTTTCACGATAAATACATCTCTGTGAACAACAAGACATAGAACTACGACTGATCTATCGTCTTAACTAATATTTCTCGTCAGACCCTTGCGAGAACCAGTCGCCCCTGTGCGGAGAAAGTCCCGGATGGCCGACCCTTGACCTCTGCTCCAATAGCGGAGTACATGACAACTGTCACCAGTGGTGTAGACAATGCTGTGCGTATCAGAATACGTAGTCTAACATGATCATTATCCACTCATTATCTGAATTAATTGTTTATTGCAAAAATGAGGGAAACAAATGACTTGTAGATGTTTTACCTTCTTTTGCCACATTTCTTCATTCGATTCAAATTTAGATATCACCAAGGACATCCAAATGCCACTTACATAACTTTGGCTATTTTTTACTGTACGCAAGAGAAGGAAAAAGTTAAACAAGCGATTAGCAACCTTCATGTTTTAACAAAAACAAGTATTTCAGTCAATAAGCCCATAATGATCATGTTAGACTACTCATTGTGATATTTAAAAGATATGATATTATACGTCTATTCTCGACAAAATAAAACCAATTTTACTCAAAAAAACTTTAAAAGTTTGTATTTTATTGATTTTTTTGCATTATTTGTAGCCTGTACGTCTGTACCATGTGCTAACGGAGGCTCTAGAGGCGGGGTTCCTTCAAACTATGGAGAACACACCTGTGACTGTAACTGTGTCGGCAAGTGGGGAGGGCCAACATGCGAAGGTTAGCAAAAACTACAAGATATTAGCCTATACTACAAATGTGTGATAACAAGATGAAGATCACGTCATCTTAAACTATAGAAAATGTAATACATTAGGCGTTGCCTCATGTTTAACGGAAGCAATGCACATTTTGTCATCATACTTGAGGGTAACTTTGCAAGCTGTATGGTCCAGTTAATTTATTCTTGACGTATGATTGTTTACTGTAGGTCATACTAGAGTTGTAATTGCAATTACAATGTCTCCACTCCCAGAGTGCACTCTAGATTGTAAGAATGGCGGAGTTCTTGACGCCACATCCTGTAGCTGCACATGCGCAGATGGGTGGGATGGAGAGACTTGTGAAGGTGAAGCACCATCTCTCTTTAATTTTAACATATATAGTGAACATTTGTATCGAAAACATTTACAATACCATGGGAATTAACATATATCAAAATGCACTTCTTGCTTTGACTTATATATTTGCTAGACGTCTAAAGCGTTTACGAAAATTCCTGTTGTATTTCCTCTTAATATTTCTTGTCGTTGAAGAGATTAATATTTCTCGTAGATAGTTGTAAACAAGAACTGACCTCTTTGCTCATTTATTATACAAAAAAAAACATCTTTTCAATTGTGGATTAATTGCTTTAGATACTTCCATAGTTGGCAATTTAATGTCGTGATTTCACATTTCAGAACCGTGCCAAAATATATCGCCCCTTTGTGGAGAAAGTCCCGGATGGCCGACCCTTGACCTTTGTTCCAATGGCGGAGTCCTGGCCAACTGTCATCAGTGGTGTGGACAATGCAGTAAGTTTTAGAATGCGTTTATTATAGTGTCATCTTTAGAGCTCTACTAGTGATGGGTAATCTATGGTTATCTGCATATGGGAGCCATGAAAAGACGCGTAGGCTTCTACTCCCCTCTGGATGTTTTTTTTTTTTTTTTTGCATATCAGTTGTATTTGATATTTTGAATATGTGCTGATAAATAAATCAAAGATCAAATATGATAGCTGTTTCTCAAAATGTACAGTATGGTTATTCATGTTCTATTAGTCATTACACATTCTTATTCTAAATTCAGGTTTTAAATGCGTAAACTTGGCCGTAGTTTGTAACAACTACCAATACCTATATACATCTTTTTTTTCTTGGTAGCGGTGTATTTAGTATAAATTTGGTATACTAAATAAATCTAGATAAATGGATACATCCAACAATACATGAACCAGATATCGTCGAACTGATTGAATTATGATCAATGACACGCTGATTTCCTATGCATTTTTATAATTCCTCCACTTGTACTATTTGACAGCCTGTACCTCAGTACCCTGTGCTAACGGTGGTACTAGAGCCGGGGTTCCTTCTAACTATGGAGAACACACCTGTGACTGTAACTGTGTCGGCTATTGGTCAGGACCAACTTGCGAAGGTAATATAAAGGTGGTATCTCACTGCTTTGGGGGCACCAGTACTGCACTGCGGGGTTGGAACAGTTCCTCAACGAATTTCAGAGATAAAGAACGAATTTACTTACGTTTTGTTTGTTTTGTTGTCTTCCAAGTCATACTTTAACGTATTACACAATACCTTAATCATAAAGAAATCGGCAAAAATAACATAATAGCGCCGCAGTGAGCGAACCCTGCAGTGCCGCATCGGTCCCCCAAGGACAATGAGATACACGTAGTAAGTTAATGAAGAACTTGTCGATAAACATATTTTTCTGTTAAAATCTACACTAGAACCCACCATTATACTTTCCTCTTTCTTGTAAAATTCACAAATCTCTCATGCAAATTGTTGAAACAAGGATGTTGTAATTGTTGTGAATTGCAACGCTTTTCCTTTCAGAATGTGCTCTTGACTGTAAGAACGGAGGAGTTCTTGACTCCACGTCTTGCACCTGCAGTTGTGCTGCCGGATGGGATGGAGAAACTTGTGAAGGTTTGTTTGTTTGTTTGTTTATTTTGAAGGTAATAGTTAACCCTCACCGCTAGCAATGTAAATATCACAATGAATATTTCCATTCGGAAAAAAAAGGAAAATGCTCTCAATCAGTTAACTGTAATTTGTTAAGAGTAATTTGATATGAAGTGCCAATGAAAAAAATTCTCTTAACTACTCGTGTAAAATTTCAAACTGTTCCAACAACATTTACGTTACCTGAAACTATTTTGTACCACCAAAGATTAAAAAGCAGACAGTATACAAATTGATGTAAAATACATAGATCTTCTCAGAAAAGACCAATTGTTTATGGCAGTGATAAAGTAAGTTCCATTTCACCTTTTTTAGGCAACATCGGGCAGAATCTGTAGCGAAATATTTTCTGAGGGAAAAGAATTCCTACATCATATCAATATCACATTTAAGAAAATTGACCATGATACTATTTTTGTTCATTTCCTCAGATGAGTGTGCTGATACGCACGAGTATTGTGGTAAGAGTCCGGGCTGGCCTAACGAAGACTCCTGTATCCACGACTACGTTAGTCAAAACTGCCGCGCCATGTGTGGATTGTGCGCCAAGGAAGGTACGTGATATTTCTTTTGTTTTATCTACTTCACCCAAATGAACAAATAAATTGAGCCATCTATACAAATATACATGCTCTAGAGATTAATGCGATCTATATAGTGCACTTCCCGATTTTTCTTCATACTACGAATTGTTAACAGCGATACGTAATGATGATGAAACATAAAACAGCTAAATCATAAACATGTATATCAGATGAATTACAACTAATAAACAGATCAACTAAAGCGATAGGTAAAAACAATAAATGTATATCTGATATACCAAGATAAGAACCAAAGAATCACATATTCACACTGTACTCTTCGACTAAAGTACGTCTCTCCAGAATGTCGCATCTAATTTTATGTACATGGTTTCCTGGGTTCAGAGTTAAATGCAGCCGGAGCTACTCAACTATAGAGATAAATACAATTTAAATAAACAATTCAAATACAAAACACAATTCATGTACAAAATACTAACGACTTTAATATCTTTAATAATTCATATCCAATGGATTCTGTGGTTTCCAAGAAGTCACTACCGCTCTTGTGGATTGTTTTGTGTTCAATTCCAATGAAAACTTTTTTCAAGATCAAACAACGACTCCCTTGACAACCACCCAACAACCGACGACCGTTGCGACTACCACCGAACCAACAACTGTTACAAGCACCACCCAGCCAACAACCACCACTGAACCAACAACCGTAGCCACAACGACAACTACCACCCCCAAGCCGCAAACAGTGACCTCTACGACAAATGGAGGTACTGCATCTATCATTACATTCATGTTTTAATTTCTAGTTATAGCTGTTAATTTTCTGTGTATTTTTGTGGATCGCATTGCTTTTCAAAGTAACTTTAGAATTATCATAAAGTACTTGAAAGCAAATTGTCAGTCCCTGGCCATCGCACTTAGACAGGTAGGCAGGCACTTGAATGCCGAAATATCATCTCTTGCAAAATACGTTGAAGAATGAAAACCCACACTTTTTTTCATTAGCCATCTTGTTTTAAAGTTCTTAATAAAAAAACACCCCTACAGTTCCATAGAATAAGCTAGGCTACTTAAACGTGTTATACCAGTAGCCTCCATAGCAGGCTCTCCGCGGGGCATTTATTCCGTCTATGTTTGTTGGCTCATGATACACCTTTGCTGGCCATTTCTTTTTGTACTTGGTCGCCAATTGTCCAAACTACGAAGTACGCAGTAGTAAACGGTTTTGTCTTATCCTTTTGACAGTTGGGGATGTTTTTGTAGACCCGTGCCAAAACCTGTCCCCTCACTGCGGCGCCAGTCCGGGATGGCCCACGCTGGACATGTGTGACCAGTACCCGTACGTCCGCGACAACTGTCCGCAGTGGTGCGGCGACTGTCGTGAGTACTTCCTATCTATATTTCAAAAGACTCGATGCTACAGACAGATTTGCATATATATTTAGATGTCAGAACTCCCATAATGCAAAAATCGGCAAATATATCAAGGACTGCTTTGTTATTAGAAAGAAAACTGAAGCTAATGATTAGCCTACTTCATTATGATACTATATGAATGAATTATGTTAGCCCTTATTGTTAAGCTTTATCCTATACCTCTATTCTGTACCTTATGTAATAGCTGTTGCCTTACTCTGTACCATGTATAATTGTCGTGCAATAAAGTTCTTCTATCTTACATTTAGAAATTAGGGCCCAGATGTCAAACATAATTTCAGTTAAGAATGTATTTTTCTATATTTGTGTCATTGCCGTTCGTTTTCATCTGTCTGCAGTATCTTGGAGCTGCTGCTTAAAGAGCATCAATGCATATGTATAAAATTATGTACAATATTGTACACTGAATACATAACTTTCTTCAAACACAAAGTTATACATTGGATGAAATTTTCAACGACCACTGTCACCTTCCTCAGGATCAATAACAGGGACCAATCACTTCAGAGCGTAAACTCGCGAGAGTTACACAAACTTGGTCTTATTAACACGTGATCTTACGGATACGCGACGTCAGCAATTGGTCAAACGTGCTAGGAAGTTTATAACGGCCAGTTCAGTTATTACTGGAGTGCGTTGATGTATATGTATATGCTTATAGAACAACAGACAATGAGATTCAATGTTTTTAAATGACATTTTCACAACTCGTGTGTTATGTGCATTTTTCGTTCACTTTGATTATGTATAATTATTATTTCTGCGACTTAGTTCTGGGGGAGGCCCAAGAAAAGCCACATAGGCTTCTGCCCACCCCCCCGCATGTACTTCATTTCTGTATTTACATTTGTTTTTAAGCCATGTTGTTAGGTGCGAATAAAGAAAGAAAGAAAGAACTCTCGCCCCTCTTGTACATGTCTCAGAATGTTCTGGCCAGGCCTGTTTACATGGCGGAACCCGTGGTGGAAACCCAGCCAACCATGGAGAGAATACATGTGACTGTAACTGTGTCGGCGACTGGACTGGACCCTTGTGTGAAGGTAACTTTATTGTGTGCAGATGGATGAAATTGTGTATCTTTGTGTATTTATTTTTCTCTACGTCTCTCCGCTAAGGGAGGAAAAGACACGGTAAATCAACAAACATAAATGAGGTACGTTTTCTTTCTGTGAGCAGGTATTTGTAAACGTCCACCTATAAGTTGATTGGTTTATAACAACAAGAAAAAAAATAGTGACAAAAACCATTGTATTTATCGACGTACAAAAAATTCACTTTACAAAATCTTACCTTGAAGCAAACAAAGAAAACATGGGCGAAAATGCTTTTTTTCCAGAAAAGTATTCTTTACAGGTGGCTTACAAATGCTTCACGGGAATATTAGATATCGTGTAGTGATCTGATACTGTATCTTCTTTTATTCTTACTTTTATATCTATTTCATCGTAGTGTGCAGCCTTATCTGTGTGAATGGCGCCACGCTGGATGAAGCTTCCTGTACCTGTCTCTGTGATGTCGGATGGGACGGTCCAAACTGCGCAGGTAATTCAGTCTTTTAATGAATGACCTTTATTGTACATTTGTGCTCAAACAAGCTAAGTACAGGTCGTAGCGCTAGTGATAAGGTACAATTTTGACAAAAAAGGTATCTTATCATCTCTACATATGCTGATACATTCAAGTATGTACAAGTTCAACTTCTTCTCGCTTCTTAAAACAGTTATAAACATAAGGACAAATGGAATCAATAATATATGGCTTATCTAATTGCATGAGAAATATAAATTTTTTCGTGGTATTCAGGTATCGGAAATTTGGTCTAAAAGACAGTTGCATGGTCAGAACCTAATCTCCAACCAAGCTCTTAATTCGATTCTTATGGTACAGTAGATTAATTCTGTAAAGAGCATGAAAGATTCCAACAGAAGAAAGAGTGGGCTATGCCAGTCCTCTTGTCCGTCTTACTCAAGACTCAATTGCCGACGGTTTTCCTTCAAAGATATAGTCTACATTTGGAGGGGGCATTTTTACCTTTGTGTATTACTGTAGCCAGTAGGTAACCCAGTCTAAGCAATAAGGCTGTTCACGTGCTCGAGGCACTTTCTCGAACACAGGATACACCATTTTACGTCCCTTTGGAAAGACGAATGCAATCGCTTACAACATGTCCGAGCTGAGCCGACCCTGGGATCGAACTCCGGCCCACGGATCCACCGAGTTGGATCAAGATGGCCAAGCAGAGGGGTTGCATTACCACTCAAGCCACAGGGACATTTTATACCAATAATGTATATGGTTGTAATTCATTTGATATGTCTAATATGCCCGTTCTTGCAATAATTCTATATGTGTTATATGATAGTCTAAAATTAGCTGTTTTATGTTCTTAGATAAATGTGAGGACCATCATGCATACTGCGGGGTGAGTCCAGGATGGCCGACTGTGGACTCCTGCGCCACCGACTATGTCAGGGAATACTGCCCCGCATTCTGTGGGACATGTCAGAAGCCTGAACGTATGTATTTGTTTGTCTCTTGTTTGTTGCTACCTTTTTCAGTCTCTGCTGATTTCTTTTTCTGTGGATCGTCGCCAACTTTCAAATTTGAAATCCCTTACAAGATTATTGCCTACAGCTTAGAAGCTGCGTTGTCTGACAACTTCTTTTTTTTCTAATTAGTTTGCTTCAAAAACTGTGCAAACGGTGGCACCTTTGATGACGAAACGTGCTCGTGTGCGTGTGCGCGTGGCTGGGACGGAGAGACCTGCGAAGGTAAGACTTTGGGAAGGTTCCTTGTTTCCGACCTATCTATGATAATGATGATGACAATGATGATTATGTTTTTGAATACCATGGTATTGATGACAACGATTATCATGAAGATGATAATGTTGATGCTGCTACTCATGTTTATGGTAATAACGATGCTCATGCTGATAATACTGATGATAATGATGATGATTATGTTGATCATGATGATGATGATGGTGATGATGATGATGGTGATGATGATGAAGATGATGATGATGATGATGATGCTGCGATGATGATGTGATGAAACTGATGATCATTATGATGATGATACTGATTACGATGATGATGACAATGTTCCTGACGTTGAAAATGATGATTATGCTAATCACGATGCTGGTGATGCTGGTGCTGACGGTGATTGTATATATTATTTTCTGAATTGAAAGATCTAGAAGCTCTGTCAGGTTCAAAGATATTAAAAAATGAAAGCTTAATAAATCTGAAAAAGAAATGCATCACACGGCTGTTCTGTAACAGCATTTTCGTTGAACTAGCTATTGTTGGACTGTTGGTCAACGTTGCATTAAAATCACGTCCGTTGCATTGGATTTCCTGACAGACCGTCTTGTTGGCAACCTATTGCAAATGATATATTTCTTATAAATCGATGCACCAATCAGGTTTATAATGACATATATGGCTATTATAAAATTATTGACACCTATATTTGTCCTTTTTAAACACCCTTCTTAGATGCACCAAAATGCTGCATTCAGCGGAAATGTTGTAGTTATTGTCATTGTTGTTTCCTATACTTCTTATGTGCTTTGAATAAGACGACGTAGCCACATAGGTTTCTCGCAAATGTGACTTTTCCGTTGGCAACATTTGGCGTATTGCGCATGCGCGAACTAAAGAATTTCAGGGATTTGAAACGGCCGTGATCAAAATAGATACTGAATAAAAACTTCCTTTTCGTGTTTATGTAGACGTCTGTCAGGACAGCCATGAGAACTGTGGAGCGAACCCGGGATGGCCGACTCCTGACCTGTGCGCGGAGGACTACGTCCATGAGCTGTGTCATGCGTTCTGTGGGGTCTGTGAGCCTAGTAAGTACAAGTACACACAAACGTCCATGAGCTGTGTCATGCGTTCTGTGGGGCGTGTGAGCCTAGTAAGTACAAGTACACACAAACGTCCATGAGTTGTGTCATGCGTTCTGTGGGGTCTGTGAGCCTAGTAAGTACAAGTACACACAAACGTCCATGAGCTGTGTCATGCGTTCTGTGGGGCGTGTGAGCCTAGTAAGTACAAGTACACACAAACGTCCATGAGCTGTGTCATGCGTTCTGTGGGGCGTGTGAGCCTAGTAAGTACAAGTACACACAAACGTCCATGAGCTGTGTCATGCCTTCTGTGGGGTCTGTGAGCCTAGTAAGTATACAGAAAACTAGCATTTTGTGTAGCTAATAACATGTTAAAAATTTGTTTAAGAAGAAACTCCGACATCGACTTGTACGTTACGATAACTTGCTATCAATAACACTGCAAAACGTATGTTCAAGTTGTTAGTGTTTTATTTTCTATTTTAAAAATCTATCAGCTTATAATTCAATCTCGATGCGTTTTGAAATTATTGAATCATACACATTGTTATGAATAGGTTGGGACGGAACCACCTGTACTGGTAAGGCTT
>NC_049987.1:17899357-17905229 GCF_000003815.2 Branchiostoma floridae | reverse complement strand
GGCCGGTCCTACAATTTCCGCCGCCCTAGGGGAGGGGGTCATTAACACCAACCAGCGAAAAATTGTGTAAACACATGCTATGGTAAGGCTCTGTCATAACCATTGGTCATCAGCCAAATTACCATTAGTCAGTTCTGCAGACTACTGTTTACTAGTTTTTAACATTTTAAAGATCATAATTTTTTAAAATATCTAGTAACACGGAAAAACAAAGAAATTGAGTAACGTGATTGCGTAACTTTGCAAACATCCAATTTATTGGTAACGTGACTACAAGAGTAAGAATGCAAATGGCCAGTTCAAGTATGATCCCTCAGGGAGCTGTCTGTAGCATTGTCGGTTAACTTTAAGACTTGCTGTATCATACGATGCATACGATTTTGTGTGGCAAGTGACTCTCGGGCTTTGGAATACATAACATAACAATCCATACATTCCATTGATATGCAGTTTTTATACTAGGTGTTGAAGCAGGATGATAAATACCGGGTTGAAATGAATTTTATAATTTGTGGCGTAATCGTTTTCTCTTTTAATATGCATATTTCCAGAACCTTGCGGCAACGCTAGTCCACTCTGCGGTGCCAACCCGGGATGGCCAGACGTTTCGGCTTGTAAGGAGCTGTACGTCCAGGACAACTGTCATCATTTCTGTGGACTCTGCAGAAAGGTGCGTTGGGAGGGCAATGCTTGTGGTATCAGGACAGTTCGGCACATGGACACTTCGGCCCCAAGCCGAGGACACTCCGGCCCAGGCTCAGAGGACACTTCGGCCCCGCTAGTTCTTATGTGCGTGGGCATGCTATGCAATGTACAAATTTATCGAAAAGCTATGTGAAACGCAACGATAAAACATATCGAGCATTAAGTCTTGAAACAAATAAATAAGTCTTGAAACATAGCAAACACATTTACCTACCACAGTTACATCTGAAACAGCCTACATAACTATCGTGGACTGGACCCGGGCCGAAGTGTCCTCGGCTTGGGGCCGAAGTGTCCTCGGCTTGGGCCGAAATGTCCTGATTGCCAGGGGGCCGAAGTGTCCATGTGCCGAAGTGTCCGACATTCATGCTTGTTAATGGTGATATCAAACTACTTTATTTTGAAAATTTGTAAACTTGTCCAGAAAAAAAACCGTTCGTTCACTTGTCAACCCTGAATACTCTACTTAAAAAAAACGGAATCCGATATAGTTTTACCCCACGGGTAAATGTGAACTACCGTTTAAGTACTCCAACTAATAAGTTCGTCCCGTCAATCCTAAACACATATCATACTTTATTTTTAAGTACCTATAATGCGAATATAAAGCCTACATAATGTTATTTACCTGTGTGACCCATACATAAACAATTATGTATATATCCAGATGCATAACGTTGGACAAGTAAAATGGAAATGCACTATTTAATTTACCTACTGGGTTTAAACGTGATTTTGGGTATTTATCTTCGAAATCATTGATCAAATTATATTTTTGCACCGTTCACGTAAGCTAGTGAAATTATCAAAAGTTATGACATTAAAAAATGCATTTCCGTATAGGTTGGTGACACTTGGGGTCTGGATACTACTGAAGCGGCCACCACAACCCCGCAGCCCACTACAACGACTACTACAACTCCTGCGCCAACGACTACTACAACCACCACTCCCGAACCCACCACGACTACAACCACCACCCCTCAACCCACTACAACCACGACCACCACCCCTGAGCCTGCTACAACGACTACAACCACTCCTGTGCCTCCAGCACCTGGTAACGCATTGGTTATCCTATTGATATCGAAGTTCATTTTCTTGCCAAATTTACCTGAGGATACTTTCTTATACCCCCCTCACATTAGGAGCGATTCGATTGGACGACGAGTCTGCGAGCTCTAAATTACGAGGAGGTATGACTCTGACGGGAAGGGGGGGACTCTGCCATTTCTTCGTCGGCATCAGGGTCATGCCTCCTCGTAAATTAGAGCTCGCAGACTCGTCGTCCGATCGAATCGCGCCTAATGTGAGGGGGGTATAACGACCTTGGTTTCGGTAATATCGCTGTCACATTTGGCGAAAATCGATCGGGCGACGAGTCTGTACTTGTAATATGTGAAAGGGACGGTTTTCAGGTAAAAAATATGCGAAATCTCTGTTAATCTTAAATATGGCCGACCTTCCATCGATACGCCCGAAGATCGTGGCTGATGTGACAGGGGTATAAGAAGAGAAATTGACCGACATCACGAGGTCGAAAATGACGTAAGAAGAAAGTGATTTCCAGAAGAAAAACAATTATGACGTCAGCTTTATGTAACTGAATCTTACTGGTCATTTGATAAGTAGATATTTCCCTTGAGCAATACCATCTGATATGAAAGGAACCAAAAGACATTGGTAATATATGTATTATCATGGCAGGGTTAAATGTAGCAAAGACACTTTGCAGTCTACCAAGTTTCAATATGGTAGCCTGCAAAATGTCGTTGTCGGAAGATAGAGAGAAGTTCATAAAGCTGAGATTCTAGTACTACCATTTCAAGGTGATCGTCGCTAGCGCCTACATATCAACTCTTTGTCTTTTCAGGTGCCTGCTATCACATGGGGTTCTTCTTTGAAGACGGAAGCCGCTGGGACGTGTTTGAGGGAGCCTACCGTGTGGAGTACTACTGTACCAACGGGCAGATAACATCCACCAACAGGGTGCCGATAGCACCGGTCATGTCAAGTGAGTATTCAAAGTAACTCACGTGACCATGACGTCATTCAACGTCCGCCATATTGGTTTGTTAAAAAGACTCGTACCATGTCTCATTACACAATTTCGCCGTCCCATAGGAATACAGATTAAATCACACAACTTCTATGCCCGCAAATCCAATTAAAAAACAGTATTTCTGGAGATGTTTTGCTTTCTATTGCAAGTGCACTATTTCGTCGAGCAATAAAAAAAATGACACCCACATCTAGCCAACTCAACTTTAGTTATCGGATTTCAAACTGCGAGTACCCGATAGCCGCCCGAGAGCCTTTTGAGCAGAGAAAGGCCTGGTCGCAGCACTCAAAACAAAGGAACGTACACGTCCGCAAATCGATGGCATTACGAAACTTTCCGGCATGATCATAGCAGTAATATACTAGCTTTCATCTCAAATCCTTCTGATATCAAATGGGGGCGATGAAAGGGAATTCATCATCCACCTAAACACAAGCTTTTGACTCCAAATCATTTTTTGGGGCACGGACTCTTTGTACCTACATACTCGGAGTAATACAGGAATGAGACCACCAAGTCACTATGCAAGCATGGTTATAAATGTTTAGCGTGAAGTACGGCACCAGTCGTGTCACAGTAGTTTGTCATTCGCACTCATGTGATCATGACATATGAATGATCACGTGATCATTACATCATCCAGCGTCCGCCATGTTGGCGATTTGAAGACGCATGTCAGCTCGTGTTAACAATGTCTGCGTATTGCCTCTTTTTGTTACAAAAACACATATTTACAGATAATTCATCTATCAGCTTATATAATTTAAGTCGCAACCTTTCATTTGTTTTAATATTTTCTATATGAAACTATTCACGAAAGAACAGTAATGGTATTGAATTTTTCACTTCCACAGCGTCCTGTACATACATGGGACAGGACTACTACGACGGAGCATCATGGGACCTCAACTTCGACGGCATCACGATATCGTGCCAGTGTGACGAAGGAGCGGTCACCTGTCTCCCTGTCTCAAACCGTAACCGTCCTTGAAAACAAGGTCATGGAACAGAAGAACGAAGTTTTTCGTTTACGACTCATTGAAAAGATCTGGAAAGCATCTGATCCATTTACTCAATATTAGGGCGTGATTTTTGTTAGAAAAGAGCTGTATGATGACTACGTTTTCTGATTAAAGAGTTTAATAAAGATTTCTTTTTCTTGCTTCATTTTTATTAAAAAAAGTTAACAGACCATTTAGGGTAAATTGAGACAAGATTTCTTCAACATGTCACATTTCCGTCTACAAATTCATGAATATACACTTATATATATTTACCTCCATGAAATGTCATGGAGGTTATATTTTACCCTGTGAACATGATACGGTGACGATTTTGTGTTGTTAGATATCTCTTGTGCTCAGGAAGAAATGACATACGTTTGGGCCCCCTAGCGTCTAGTTTGGGGATAGCAGGGGCATTTTGTCAAAAACTTCTGACGAGGATAACTCAAGAAGGGAACAACGGATTTTCATGATTTTTAATATGTAGGTACCTTAGACAATGTTGTACAAGATAAGATACTAATAATGCAAAATAGGAGTACATTTCCATAATTAATGAGAATATTCTATCATAGCAGTTTTTCAATGTATCTCTTGTCCCGGACGTCATATGGTCGTGACATTTGAGTGGTAGATAGCATTTAGCGCCATGAAAAAGTGGGGCAAGTTTCAGCCTCCTAACATTTAATTGTGGAACTGCAGGGGCGTTTTTTGTCAAGACACTCCAAAGAGGATAACTGCAGAAAGGAACGACGGATTGCCTAATCTCCAACCAGATCCACGGTGCGTAATGTATAGTATCAAACTGCCCGTTTGACTCCCTTAGCCGGCTACACTCCTTGGCCAGCTTTGATACTATCTTATGGCACCGTAGGATCTGCTTGGAGATTAGGATTGCCTGCATTTTAGGTATGCAGGTAGCTTGGGCAAAGATGTTCATAATGATATGCATTTTTTGCAAATGAGGACTTAATTTGCATAAGTAATGAGGAAATTGTATAATTCCATTGTTTGCAATAACTGGACTTCGATGAATGTAACACTTGTTAATTATAATCGGTGGAACATATGCAGATATCAAATATGCAAATGAAGAACTTATTTGCATAATCTATGCAAAATTTGCAAAACAACTTAATGATTAATGATCTGAATTGGGAATTTTACTTGTGACCTGTGTACTGTACGTTATTCAATGAAGAACAGCACCCTGCATAAATCATGTTAATGTTAAGTCATTTGCATGAAATTAACAAAAGCTCTAAATATTCATGAAGGTATGAGATCGCCGAACTCTAGTTATATATATGTTTCTTGTATTTACTTAAAGTTCACAACAAAACAAGGCTCGTGGAGCAACTTAAGCTTTATGGGCTACGGTACTGGATACTGAAGAAAGATGTTTGGTTACCCTTGTTTAAAAGAACGAATACATTTTACATTGCGAATTTAACATAATAGTGCTACATTATTCCATTTGCTTCACAAACCGAACATAATGTTTTGTTACCTGCAGTTAGCATGAAATCCGCTAGAGTCAGTACTCAACATTGAAAATAATCGTTGACATATTCCTCGATCCACATTATGAAGTACCGGTTTTGTTTTTGAATTTCAGGAATGAGTAAAGGTTACCAACCCTCATCACAACCTGAACAATTTCACCTGACTTCACCCTTCGAGTCTAAACAAAATCTTCAAAAGAAACCAAATACCCGGTTTCATCCACTGTAAAAAGCATTGCATCATCCTGGCATCATGAAAATATGACAGACATTCTTTCTTCTCGTATTGCCAATACTAAGGTCCTTGATCGAAACAGTAAATCTTCTGAAAAGCAGCAAAGGTCGACTCGTGGACTGGTCTTAAAGTTTGTACATTCATAAATCCATAAGCAGTAGACAACCTTGACCTTCCTGGGACTAGGATGAGAACAAATCCAGGTTAGCGCAGCGTTTCTGTACACTGTAATCCCTTGACAAAGCTCCAGGGAAGCTCCTTCACAGAAAAGGAGTCTAACAACCAAAAGGTCAAAACCCTGAGGTGGCAAGTGGCCTATCCGGTGCCTCAGGCACACGTGGGCGTCCCTAACAAGTTCAGA